>NC_042969.1:60873324-60948888 GCF_901001165.1 Salmo trutta | reverse complement strand
CCCTCCGCCTGAGGCCTCCACAGCCCTCCTCAGCCCTCCGCCTGCAGGCCTCCACAGCCCTCCTCAGCCCTCCGCCTGCAGCCCTCCACAGCCCTCCTCAGCCCTCCGCCTGAAGGCCTCCACAGCCCTCCACAGCCCTCCTCAGCCCTCCGCCTGCAGGCCTCCACAGCCCTCCGCCTGCAGGCCTCCACAGCCCTCCTCAGCCCTCCGCCTGCAGGCCTCCTCAGCCCTCCGCCTGCAGGCCTCCACAGCCCTCCTCAGCCCTCCGCCTGCAGGCCTCCACAGCCCTCCTCAGCTCTCCGCCTGCAGGCCTCCACAGCCCTCCTCAGCCCTCTGCCTGCAGGCCTCCACAGCCCTCCTCAGCCCTCTGCCTGCAGGCCTCCACAGCACTCCGCCTGCAGGCCTCCACAGCCCTCCTCAGCCCTCCGCCTGCAGGCCTCCACAGCCCTCCTCAGCCCTCCGCCTGCAGGCCTCCACAGCCCTCCTCAGCCCTCCGCCTGCAGGCCTCCACGCCCTCCTCAGCCCTCCGCCTGCAGGCCTCCACAGCCCTCCTCAGCCCTCCGCCTGCAGGCCTCCACAGCCCTCCACAGCCCTCCGCCTGCAGGCCTCCACAGCCCTCCTCAGCTCTCCGCCTGCAGGCCTCCACAGCCCTCCTCAGCCCTCCGCCCACAGGCCTCCACAGCCCTCCACAGCCCTCCTCAGCCCTCCGCCCGCAGGCCTCCACAGCCCTCCTCAGCCCTCCGCCTGCAGGCCTCCACAGCCCTCCTCAGCCCTCCGCCTGCAGGCCTCCACAGCCCGCCTCAGCCCTCCGCCTGCAGGCCTCCTCAGCCCTCCGCCTGCAGGCCTCCACAGCCCTCCTCAGCCCTCCGCCTGCAGGCCTCCACAGCACTCCTCAGCCCTCCGCCTGCAGGCCTCCACAGCCCTCCTCAGCCCTCCGCCTGCAGGCCTCCACAGCCCTCCTCAGCTCTCCGCCTGCAGGCCTCCACAGCCCTCCTCAGCCCTCCGCCCACAGGCCTCCACAGCCCTCCACAGCCCTCCTCAGCCCTCCGCCTGCAGGCCTCCACAGCCCTCCTCAGCCCTCCGCCCACAGGCCTCCACAGCCCTCCACAGCCCTCCTCAACCCTCCGCCCGCAGGCCTCCACAGCCCTCCACAGCCCTCCTCAGCCCTCCGCCTGCAGGCCTCCACAGCCCTCCACAGCCCTCCTCAGCCCTCCGCCTGCAGGCCTCCACAGCCCTCCTCAGCCCTCCGCCTACAGGCCTCCACAGCACTCCTCAGCCCTCCGCCTGCAGGCCTCCACAGCCCTCCTCAGCTCTCCGCCTGCAGGCCTCCACAGCCCTCCTCAGCCCTCTGCCTGCAGGCCTCCACAGCCCTCCTCAGCCCTCCGCCTGCAGGCCTCCACAGCCCTCCTCAGCTCTCCGCCTGCAGGCCTCCCCAGCCCTCCTCAGCCCTCTGCCTGCAGCCCTCCTCAGCCCTCCGGCCACAGGCCTCCACAGCCCTCCTCAGCCTTCTGCCTAAAGGCCTCCACAGCCTTCCTCAGCCCTCCGCCCACAGGCCGCCACAGCCCTCCTCAGCCCTCTGCCTGCAGGCCTCCACAGCCCTCCTCAGCCCTCTGCCTGCAGGCCTCCACAGCCCTCCTCAGCCCTCCGCCTGCAGGCCTCCACAGCACTCCGCCTGCAGGCCTCCACAGCCCTCCTCAGCCCTCCGCCTGCAGGCCTCCACAGCCCTCCTCAGCCCTCCGCCTGCAGGCCTCCACAGCCCTCCTCAGCCCTCCGCCCACAGGCCTCCACAGCCCTCCTCAGCCCTCCGCCCGCAGGCCTCCACAGCCCTCCACAGCCCTCCTCAGCCCTCCGCCTGCAGGCTTCCACAGCCCGCCTCAGCCCTCCGCCTGCAGGCCTCCTCAGCCCTCCGCCTGCAGGCCTCCACAGCCCTCCTCAGCCCTCCGCCTGCAGGCCTCCACAGCCCTCCTCAGCCTTCTGCCCGCAGGCCTCCACAGCTCTCCGCCTGCAGGCCACCACAGCCCTCCTCAGCCCTCCGCCTGCAGGCCTCCACAGCCCTCCTCAGCCCTCTGCCCGCAGGCCTCCACAGCTCTCCGCCTGCAGGCCTCCACAGCCCTCCACAGCCCTCCTCAGCCCTCCGCCTGCAGGCCTCCACAGCCCTCCTCAGCCCTCCGCCTGCAGGCCTCCACAGCCGCCTCAGCCCTCCGCCTGCAGGCCTCCACAGCCCTCCTCAGCCCTCCGCCTGCAGGCCTCCACAGCCCTCCTCAGCTCTCCGCCTGCAGGCCTCCACAGCCCTCCTCAGCCCTCAGCCCACAGGCCTCCACAGCCCTCCACAGCCCTCCTCAGCCCTCCGCCTGCAGGCCTCCACAGCCCTCCTCAGCCCTCCGCCCACAGGCCTCCACAGCCCTCCACAGCCCTCCTCAACCCTCCGCCCGCAGGCCTCCACAGCCCTCCACAGCCCTCCTCAGCCCTCCGCCTGCAGGCCTCCACAGTCCTCCACAGCCCTCCTCAGCCCTCCGCCTGCAGGCCTCCACAGCCCTCCTCAGCCCTCCGCCTACAGGCCTCCACAGCCCTCCTCAGCCCTTCGCCTGCAGGCCTCCACAGCTCTCCTCAGCTCTCCGCCTGCAGGCCTCCACAGCCCTCCTCAGCCCTCTGCCTGCAGGCCTCCACAGCCCTCCTCAGCCCTCTGCCTGCAGGCCTCCACAGCCCTCCTCAGCCCTCTGCCTGCAGGCCTCCACAGCCCTCCTCAGCTCTCCGCCTGCAGGCCTCCCCAGCCCTCCTCAGCCCTCTGCCTGCAGCCCTCCTCAGCCCTCCGCCCACAGGCCTCCACAGCCCTCCTCAGCCCTCTGCCTAAAGGCCTCCACAGCCCTCCTCAGCCCTCCGCCCACAGGCCGCCACAGCCCTCCTCAGCCCTCTGCCTGCAGGCCTCCACAGCCCTCCTCAGCCCTCTGCCTGCAGGCCTCCACAGCCCTCCTCAGCCCTCCGCCTGCAGGCCTCCACAGCACTCCGCCTGCAGGCCTCCACAGCCCTCCTCAACCCTCCGCCCGCAGGCCTCCACAGCCCTCCACAGCCCTCCTCAGCCCTCCGCCTGCAGGCCTCCACAGCCCTCCACAGCCCTCCTCAGCCCTCCGCCTGCAGGCCTCCACAGCCCTCCTCAGCCCTCCGCCTACAGGCCTCCACAGCCCTCCTCAGCCCTCCGCCTGCAGGCCTCCACAGCCCTCCTCAGCTCTCCGCCTGCAGGCCTCCACAGCCCTCCTCAGCCCTCTGCCTGCAGGCCTCCACAGCCCTCCTCAGCCCTCTGCCTGCAGGCCTCCACAGCCCTCCTCAGCTCTCCGCCTGCAGGCCTCCCCAGCCCTCCTCAGCCCTCTGCCTGCAGCCCTCCTCAGCCCTCCGCCCACAGGCCTCCACAGCCCTCCTCAGCCCTCCGCCCACAGGCCGCCACAGCCCTCCTCAGCCCTCTGCCTGCATGCCTCCACAGCCCTCCTCAGCCCTCTGCCTGCAGGCCTCCACAGCCCTCCTCAGCCCTCCGCCTGCAGGCCTCCACAGCACTCCGCCTGCAGGCCTCCACAGCCCTCCTCAGCCCTCCGCCTGCAGGCCTCCACAGCCCTCCTCAGCCCTCCGCCCACAGGCCTCCACAGCCTTCCTCAGCCCTCCGCCCGCAGGCCTCCACAGCCCTCCACAGCCCTCCTCAGCCCTCCGCCTGCAGGCTTCCACAGCCCGCCTCAGCCCTCCGCCTGCAGGCCTCCTCAGCCCTCCGCCTGCAGGCCTCCACAGCCCTCCTCAGCCCTCCGCCTGCAGGCCTCCACAGCCCTCCTCAGCCCTCCGCCCACAGGCCTCCACAGCCCTCCTCAGCCCTCTGCCTGCAGGCCTCCACAGCCCTCCTCAGCCCTCCGTCTGCAGGCCTCCACAGCACTCCTCCTGCAGGCCTCCTCAGCCCTCCGCCTGCAGGCCTCCACAGCCCTCCTCAGCCCTCTGCCTGCAGGCCTCCACAGCCCTCCTCAGCCCTCCGCCTGCAGGCCTCCACAGCACTCCTCCTGCAGGCCTCCTCAGCCCTCCGCCTGCAGGCCTCCTCCGCCCGCAGGCCTCCACAGCCCTTCTCAGCCCTCCGCCTGCAGGCCTCCACAGCCCTCCTCAGCCCTCCGCCTGCAGGCCTCCACAGCCCTCCTCAGCCTTCTGCCCGCAGGCCTCCACAGCTCTCCGCCTGCAGGCCTCCACAGCCCTCCTCAGCCCTCCGCCTGCAGGCCTCCACAGCCCTCCTCAGCCCTCTGCCCGCAGGCCTCCACAGCTCTCCGCCTGCAGGCCTCCACAGCCCTCCACAGCCCTCCTCAGCCCTCCGCCTGCAGGCCTCCATAGCCCTCCTCAACCCTCCGCCTGCAGGCCTCCACAGCCCGCCTCAGCCCTCCGCCTGCAGGCCTCCACAGCCCTCCTCAGCCCTCCGCCTGCAGGTCTCCACAGCACTCCTCAGCCCTCCGCCTGCAGGCCTCCACAGCCCTCCTCAGCCCTCCGCCTGCAGGCCTCCACAGCCCTCCTCAGCTCTCCGCCTGCAGGCCTCCACAGCCCTCCTCAGCCCTCCGCCCACAGGCCTCCACAGCCCTCCACAGCCCTCCTCAGCCCTCCGCCTGCAGGCCTCCACAGCCCTCCTCAGCCCTCCGCCCACAGGCCTCCACAGCCCTCCACAGCCCTCCTCAACCCTCCGCCCGCAGGCCTCCACAGCCCTCCACAGCCCTCCTCAGCCCTCCGCCTGCAGGCCTCCACAGCCCTCCACAGCCCTTCTCAGCCCTCCGCTTGCAGGCCTCCACAGCCCTCCTCAGCCCTCCGCCTACAGGCCTCCACAGCCCTCCTCAGCCCTCCGCCTGTAGGCCTCCACAGCCCTCCTCAGCTCTCCGCCTGCAGGCCTCCACAGCCCTCCTCAGCCCTCCGCCTGTAGGCCTCCACAGCCCTCCTCAGCTCTCCGCCTGCAGGCCTCCCCAGCCCTCCTCTACCCTCTGCCTGCAGCCCTCCTCAGCCCTCCGCCCACAGGCCTCCACAGCCCTCCTCAGCCCTCCGCCTGTAGGCCTCCACAGCCCTCCTCAGCTCTCCGCCTGCAGGCCTCCACAGCCCTCCTCAGCCCTCCGCCTACAGGCCTCCACAGCCCTCCTCAGCTCTCCGCCTGCAGGCCTCCACATCCCTCCTCAGCCCTCCGCCCACAGGCCTCCACAGCCCTCCACAGCCCTCCTCAGCCCTCCGCCTGCAGGCCTCCACAGCCCTCCTCAGCCCTCCGCCCACAGGCCTCCACAGCCCTCCACAGCCCTCCTCAACCCTCCGCCCGCAGGCCTCCACAGCCCTCCACAGCCCTCCTCAGCCCTCCGCCTGCAGGCCTCCACAGCCCTCCACAGCCCTCCTCAGCCCTCCGCCTGCAGGCCTCCACAGCCCTCCTCAGCCCTCCGCCTACAGGCCTCCACAGCCCTCCTCAGCCCTCCGCCTGTAGGCCTCCACAGCCCTCCTCAGCTCTCCGCCTGCAGGCCTCCACAGCCCTCCTCAGCCCTCTGCCTGCAGGCCTCCACAGCCCTCCTCAGCCCTCTGCCTGCAGGCCTCCACAGCCCTCCTCAGCCCTCTGCCTGCAGGCCTCCACAGCCCTCCTCAGCCCTCTGCCTGCAGGCCTCCACAGCCCTCCTCAGCTCTCCGCCTGCAGGCCTCCCCAGCCCTCCTCAGCCCTCTGCCTGCAGCCCTCCTCAGCCCTCCGCCCACAGGCCTCCACAGCCCTCCTCAGCCCTCTGCCTGCAGGCCTCCACAGCCCTCCTCAGCCCTCCGCCCACAGGCCGCCACAGCCCTCCTCAGCCCTCTGCCTGCAGGCCTCCACAGCCCTCCTCAGCCCTCTGCCTGCAGGCCTCCACAGCCCTCCTCAGCCCTCTGCCTGCAGGCCTCCACAGCACTCCGCCTGCAGGCCTCCACAGCCCTCCTCAGCCCTCTGCCTGCAGGCCTCCACAGCCCTCCTCAGCCCTCTGCCTGCAGGCCTCCACAGCACTCCGCCTGCAGGCCTCCACAGCCCTCCTCAGCCCTCCGCCCACAGGCCTCCACAGCCCTCCTCAGTCCTCCGCCCGCAGGCCTCCACAGCCCTCCACAGCCCTCCTCAGCCCTCCGCCTGCATGCTTCCACAGCCCTCCTCAGCCCTCTGCCTGCAGGCCTCCACAGCCCTCCTCAGCCCTCTGCCTGCAGGCCTCCACAGCCCTCCTCAGCTCTCCGCCTGCAGGCCTCCCCAGCCCTCCTCTGCCCTCTGCCTGCAGCCCTCCTCAGCCCTCCGCCCACAGGCCTCCACAGCCCTCCTCAGCCCTCTGCCTAAAGGCCTCCACAGTCCTCCTCAGCCCTCCGCCCACAGGCCGCCACAGCCCTCCTCAGCCCTCTGCCTGCAGGCCTCCACAGCCCTCCTCAGCCCTCTGCCTGCAGGCCTCCACAGCCCTCCTCAGCACTCTGCCTGCAGGCCTCCACAGCACTCCGCCTGCAGGCCTCCACAGCCCTCCTCAGCCCTCCGCCTGCAGGCCTCCACAGCCCTCCTCAGCCCTCCGCCTGCAGGCCTCCACAGCCCTCCTCAGCCCTCCGCCCACAGGCCTCCACAGCCCTCCTCAGCCCTCCGCCCGCAGGCCTCCACAGCCCTCCACAGCCCTCCTCAGCCCTCCGCCTGCAGGCTTCCACAGCCCGCCTCAGCCCTCCGCCTGCAGGCCTCCTCAGCCCTCCGCCTGCAGGCCTCCACAGCCCTCCTCAGCCCTCCGCCTGCAGGCCTCCACAGCCCTCCTCAGCCCTCCGCCTGCAGGCCTCCACAGCACTCCTCAGCCCTCCGCCCACAGGCCTCCACAGCCCTCCTCAGCCCTCTGCCTGCAGGCCTCCACAGCCCTCCTCAGCCCTCCGCCTGCAGGCCTCCACAGCACTCCTCCTGCAGGCCTCCTCAGCCCTCCGCCTGCAGGCCTCCTCCGCCCGCAGGCCTCCACAGCCCTTCTCAGCCCTCCTCCTGCAGGCCTCCACAGCCCTCCTCAGCCCTCCGCCTGCAGGCCTCCACAGCCCTCCTCAGCCTTCTGCCCGCAGGCCTCCACAGCTCTCCGCCTGCAGGCCTCCACAGCCCTCCTCAGCCCTCCGCCTGCAGGCCTCCACAGCCCTCCTCAGCCCTCTGCCCGCAGGCCTCCACAGCTCTCCGCCTGCAGGCCTCCACAGCCCTCCTCAGCCCTCCTCAGCCCTCCGCCTGCAGGCCTCCACAGCCCTCCTCAGCCCTCCGCCTGCAGGCCTCCACAGCCCTCCTCAGCCCTCTGCCCGCAGGCCTCCACAGCTCTCCGCCCGCAGGCCTCCACAGCCCTCCTCAGCCCTCCGCCTGCAGGCCTCCACAGCCCTCCTCAGCCCTCCGCCTGCAGGCCTCCACAGCTTGTTGTACTGTTGACACTGAGACATCAGTCAGGCTAATTCCGTTTTACGCCTGAAAAAATGATGCTCCAGATTCCGACTGCATACCGGAGGTGTCACCCCCCATAATCCTCAAAGAGCGCCCGGCGGAAAGGGAGGTTGTGTGTTTTCCAGATGATATACCGTGAACGACACAGAGAATTATACGAGTGGAGACAAATCTGTAACATAGTATTAAGCGATTTCCAGTGAATAGCAGGGATAAAGGAGTAATGGATGAGGCTGTCGTTATTACCTCTGTGTAGAGGGGAGCGCTGGAGCAACGGTAGAAAGATTAATTGAGGACGAGTGAGGCGCTCATTGCTCATCAGACCTTCTCGTCTGACCGCTTGCTCTTTCTCTCCTCCTCTTCATCCTTGTCTCTTTCCCTCTCATGCTCTAGCCCTCTTTCCCTCTCTTCTTCGCCATCCCTGTTTCTTTCCTGGTTTTCCTCTCCAGCTTGGTCTTTTTCCCTCTTCCTCTCCATCCATGTATTTTTCCCTCACTTCCTGCCCATCCATGTATTTTTCTCTCTCTCTCTCTCACTATCCCTGTCTCTTTCCCTTTCCTCCTCTCTATCCATGTGTCTTTCTATCTTCTCCTCTTCATCCCTGTGTCTTTCTCTCTCTACCTCTCCATGTTGCTGTGAGCCTCCACCCTCCCACATAAAGAAGCTAGATGTGGGATGGACTTAAGCCCTAGTATGGTGGCAGCCTTCAGCTTGGTGTACTGAGTGAGCAGCATCCAGAGGAGCGGAGCAGACCAATGGGATTTCAGTCGTCTTATGGTTGACAAGCCCCTGAATAAGTCCCATTAGTGAAGTCCTGCTGAAAGAGTCCAATACCAAATGACTGCAACCCTTCACTCTAGTCTAGCTCCTTAGTGTAGGCCGTCTGAAACTGGGCCATGTATTTGTATGCTGTGTATGGGGATGCTGTGTATCTAAGAAAGTGTTACCCACAGTAACTATCATATGACAGAGTGGTTTTGTCTCATTTTCTTAAAGTGCATAATTAAAGTGATTATTTCTTGGAAATGTATTTGAAACGCGTTAAAATATCACTTCTGGGCCGATTTCACAGACATAGATTAAGCCTAGACCAATTTTTTGATTGGTCTTTTCTTGCTGCGTGTATGTTTTGTGACTACTGTACTGGTGGTGCCGACTAGGGTTAAGGTATCCCCCCTCTTTTTTCTGTCAGAATGTTTTAGACACACAGCCTCCGCTACTCAACCCCGTCTGGTAACGTGTGTGAAATACGGCGACGTGACATAAACATTATTGACAAACTTGTCTGGACATTTGGGGCAGTGACCTGGCAGCCAGCAGCAGCGGCCTGATGTGCTGTATATTCATCCTTTTATCCCAGTGGTCCCAGAGCACCAGCTCCCTGCTACCGTTACCAGCCTCGCTCGCTACCACCAGCCAGCACCGTGTCATCTCTCCACACTCCAACCACCACACAAATGGATACTGACACAGATTATGCAAATCTGTATCTTATTTTCCCCAATACCTGTTTCAGGAGCCTGGTACTTTATTGAAGTTGAGATATGGGACTGGGAGAGGGAACCGAGCGCTTTGCCTCCTAACTATAATCTCAGAGAGTTTGAATGTTTCCCTATTTCCACCCTCATAACAGTCAAAACAGTTGTCATGGCGAGGGAAGATCAGATGGAAGGCATGCTTTGATATTTAGGAAGACTTCAGCATCAACCTGAAAGGGACCTAGTGGGGATTATAGTTGCAGTAAAAGGTTGGTTTGTGACAGGCATCGGTCATAGAGCTCAGATATGTCTCCTCTCATTTACTTAACGGAACATAGCAATACTTTTTTTTATGGATTAGTCCTCAATAGAACATTTCAGAACACTCCCCCCCCCCAGTATGAAACACTGTTGTTTTTTCATTATAAAACCTACAGTATATAACCTGTTTTTCAGTGATTGGTTTGTTTTTAGGTTCCTTGTCAGTTGGTTTGATCCTTGTGGTCTGTTGAATGGCCTCTTGTTGTTTCCCACCCCATGCTGTTTACACCCACCCACCCACACCCACACACACACACACACACACACACACACACACTACACACCACTATAATGGAAGAGAAATTAGATGCATATTCCAGAGCTGCTTGACACGTGTTGACACACAAAATTTGATTGTTTCCTTTGTTTTGAAATGAGGGTTGAGAGGCCTAGTGCCTGTGTTGCCTAGCAATTAATTTAAAGAAGAAAGAGATGAATAAATTCCTGACAGGATGGCGAGCAGAAAGCAGAGTGGAATAGTTTCACTATACCAGGATGCCTAGTAGAAAGCGGAACAAGTCACACATGGTAAAATAAGTTGTGACATTTGTTGATTAGGGCTGTGGTGTCTCTCATTTTACTTAGGATAACGTACTGCACTTTTCACTATCTACACATGTAAAACTCTAACATATCTACACCCATTATAAACTCTATATACAACTACACTGAACAAAAATATAAACGGCACATATAAAGTCTTGGTCTCATTTTTCATGAGCTGAAATAAAAGATCCCAGAAATGTTCCATATGCACAGAAAGCTTATTTCTCTAAAATGTTATGTACAAATTTGTTTACATCCCTGTTAGTGAACATTTATCCTTTTTTCCAAGATAATCCATCCACCTGACAGGTGTAGCATATCAAGAAGCTGATTAAACAGCATGATCATTACACAGGTACACCTTGTGCTGGGAACAATCTAAGGCCACTCTAAAATGTGCATAGATGTCTCAAGTTTTGAGGGAGCATGCAGTTGGCACGCTGACTGCAGTAATGTCCACCAGAGCTATTGCCAGATAATTGAATGTTAATTTCTCTACCATAAGCCGCCTCTGACGTAATTTTAGAGAATTTGGCAGTATGTCCAACCGGCCTCAACCGCAGCTGTAGCCACGCCAGTCCAGGACTTCCAGATCCGGCTTTTTCACCTCTCTGAGACCAACCACCCGGACAGCTGATGAAACTGGGTTTGCACAAACGAAGAATTTCTGCACCAACTGTCAGAAACCATCTCAGGGAAGCTCATCTGCGTGCTTGTTGTCCTCACCATGGTCTTAACCTGACTGCTGTTCGGCATCGTAACCAAATTCCACTGGCACGCTGGAGAAGTGTGCTCTTCACAGATGAATCCTGGTTTCAACTGTACTGGGCAGATGACAGACAGCATGTATGGCATCGTGTGGGCGAGTGGTTTGCTGATGTCAACGTTGTGAACAGAGTGCCCCATGGTGGCGATGGGGTTATTGTATGGGCAGACAATCTACGGACAATGAACCCAATTGCATTTTTTCAATGACAATTTTAATTCACAGAGATACCATGACGAGATCCTGAGGCCCATTGTCATGCCATCCATCCACCTCCATCACCTCGTGTTTCAGCATGATAATGCACGACTCCATGTCGCAAGGATCTGTACACAATTCCTGGAAGCTGAAAATGTCCCAGTTCTTCCATGGCCTGCATACTCACCAGACATGTCACCCATTAAGCATGTTGGGATGCTCTGGATTGACCTGTACGACAGCGTGTTCCAGTTCCCAACAATATCCAGAAACTTCGCACAGCCATTGACGAGGAGTGGGACAACATTCCACAGCCCACAATCAACCTGATCAACTCTATGAAAAGGAGATATGTCGCGCCGCATGAGGCAAATGGTGGTCACACCAGATACTGACTGGTTTTCTGATCCACGCCCCTACCTCTTTTTTAATGTATCTGTGACCAACAGATGCATATCTGAATTCCCAGTAATGTGAAATCCATAGATTAGGGCCTAATGAATTTATTTAAATTAACTGATTTCCTTGTATGAACTGTAACACAGTAAAATCTTTGAAATTATTGCATGATATTTATATTTTTGTTCAGAGTACTGTATATCTACAAGCATGGCAAATGATAGTATTTACACGTTTTTCCTTATGTGATGTCCAGTGCTTAGTCCCTATATGCTTCTGTGCACCTTGTCATGGATCCATAATACAGTGCCTTCAGAAAGTATTCACGTCCCTTGACTTCTTCCACATTTTGTTGTTACAGCCTGAATTCAAAATTGCTTAAATTGAGATTTTGTGTCATTGGCCTACACACAATAACCCATAATGACAAAGTGGATTTAAATTTTTCTAAATATAAGCAGACATTGAAATTCCCTTTGAGCATTCTGAAGCTAGCCTGTACAGAATAAAAATATTCAGAAACATGCATCCTGTTTGCAATAAGGCACTAAAGTAAACGGCAAAACATTTGGCAAAGAAATGTACTTTATCTCCTGAATACAAACCGTTATGTTTAGGGCAAATATAACACAACACATCACTGAGTACCATTCTTCATATTTTCAAGCATGGTGGTAGCTGCATCATGTTATTGGTATGCTTGTCATCAGCAAGGACTAGGGACTTAAATAAACGGAATAGAGCTAAGAACATGCAAAATCCTAGAGGAAAACCTGGTTCAGTCTGCTTTCCTACAGACACTAGGAGACACATTCACCTTTCAGCAAGACAACAAGGCCAAATATACACTGGAGTTGCTAACCAAGATGGTATTGAATGTTCCTGAGTGGCCTAGTTACAGATTTGACTTAAATCTATGGCAACACTTGAAAATGGCTGTCTAGCAATGATCAACAACCAACTTGACAATGCTTGAAGAATTTTAAAAAGAAAATGTGCAAATATTGTTCAATCCAGGTGTGGAAAGCTCTTAGAGATTTACCCAGAAAGACAGTTGTAATCGCTGCCAAAGGTGATTCTAACATGTATTGACTGAGGGGGTTGAATACTTATCTAATCAAGATACTGTATATTAGTGTTTTATTTTTCATAATTTATTTACACATTTTACAATTTTTCTTCCTCTTTAACATTAGAGTATTGTGTGTAGATCAATGACAAAAATGACAATGAAATACATTTTAATACCACTTTGTAACACAACAAAATGTGGAAAAAGGAGTGTGAATAATTTGTTTATCCTGTTCCCCTCCCAGTTTTGCACTGTGTACCCTGAGGTCAGGTTGTAAACCAGCGTTCACAGTGTATGCTCTTTCTCCTTCCATCCCTCCTCCCCTAAGGTCAGGTTGTAAACCAGTGTCCACAGTGTATGCTCTTTCTCCTTCCATCCCTCCTCCCCTAAGGTCAGGTTATGGATGCAGTGTCCACAGTGTATGCTCTTTCTCCTTCCATCCCTCCTCCCCTGAGGTCAGGTTGTGGATGCAGTGTCCACAGTGTATGCTCTTTCTCCTTCCATCCCTCCTCCCCTAAGGTCAGGTTGTGGATGCAGTTTCCACAGTGTATGCTCTTTCTCCTTCCATCCCTCCTCCCCTAAGGTCAGGTTGTAAACCAGTGTCCACAGTGTATGCTCTTTCTCCTTCCATCCCTCCTCCCCTAAGGTCAGGTTGTAAACCAGTGTCCACAGTGTATGCTCTTTCTCCTTCCATCCCTCCTCCCCTAAGGTCAGGTTATGGATGCAGTGTCCACAGTGTATGCTCTTTCTCCTTCCATCCCTCCTCCCCTGAGGTCAGGTTGTGGATGCAGTGTCCACAGTGTATGCTCTTTCTCCTTCCATCCCTCCTCCCCTAAGGTCAGGTTGTGGATGCAGTTTCCACAGTGTATGCTCTTTCTCCTTCCATCCCTCCTCCCCTAAGGTCAGGTTGTAAACCAGTGTCCACAGTGTATGCTCTTTCTCCTTCCATCCCTCCTCCCCTAAGGTCAGGTTGTAAACCAGTGTCCACAGTGTATGCTCTTTCTCCTTCCATCCCTCCTCCCCAAATGTCAGGTTGTGGATGCAGTGTCCACAGTGTATGCTGATGCTCCAAATGATTGTGTGTGAAATATTCCCCATTCTCATATCACTCTCCTTTTATATCCTCACCCTCTCTCTCTCTCCCTTCTATTTCTCTCCCTCCTTCTCTCTCTCTCTTCCTCATCTGTTCTCTCCATCTCCTGGGCTGTGGATCCGGCAGTGTCGAGGCTTTCCACTAGAAGCCTATTAGCTGTGTGAAGGGAGAACACAGAGGATCTACTATGATAGCAGGTTGTCACTCTATTAGCTGTGTGAAGGGAGAACACAGAGGATCTACTATGATAGCAGGTTGTCACTCTATTAGCTGTGTGAAGGGAGAACACAGAGGATCTACTATGATAGCAGGTTGTCACTCTATTAGCTGTGTGAAGGGAGAACACAGAGGATCTACTATGATAGCAGGTTGTCACTCTGCTCCTCTCTCCTTTATAACTGTATCAGTCATGCTGGCTTGGGGCTTGACTCAATCATCTTATTATGGCCCCATCTCAGCAGAACTGACAGACACACACACACGCACACTTATTATTGTCAGTCACATTGACATGAATAAATGAATACTATAAATGTGTACTGTTCAATAACGCTGGACAGTACGGGGTTAACGTCAGACACAGCGTAGGACAATACCGGGTAAATGCTGAATAATTGCTAAAAGGACCAATGAACAAAACTTAGATCGCCCGCTGCTTGGGACTTCTACGTCTATGTGATGTTTTCTACTGTATGTTATTCCATGTGACCTTCAGCCTAAGCACTGCTGTCACCGATGTCTCTCCTCATTTCAGCTGTCACAGCATTTCTCCACACTGATGTGATGTTCCACAGGCTCAGTGCAGCTATCCTCCCTCTGTCACATCACACAAGGACAGGAAACAAAAGACAGAAACGTTCAATTGCGTTATGGTCATTATAGGAGAGGTATGATCTCCACCCAGCTAGTAGAGCAGCACACACGCACCATGGGATCTTAATGTGTGTGAGGTGGGGGACTGGGGGGGCCTGCATGGAAACAAAAGGCTGGGCTTGTCTGCCTCCAGCCCCTCCCCATCCCTCCCCCTGTAGTGTGACAGCCTGTGAGCAGAGCAGGGGAGGTGATGAGGCGGGTAGTGGGGTGGGCAAGGGGGGAGTAGGGGTGGGTAATGGGGGAGAAGGGGTGGATCTGGAGGGGCCTGGTCCTCCTCGGTCATCCTTCGTGGTGGTGGGCTGATTAGATTGGGGCCGAAGTCTCCAGCTGGCAGGCAGGCATACACACACACACAGGCAAGACTGTCTGGGGTCTGGCTGACTGGCTGGCTGGCCGGCTGGCTGTGTCCCCAGTGCTCGTCAGCTCTGACACCTTTGACAGCTTCAGCAAACAGGTTCATTAAATGGCATTTCTTACAGCTGCTTCTCTCTCTGGGCTTTGTCAAGCCTCCAGTCTGCAGGGGCCCCTCGCTGCTTGTTGGTTTAAGTCAAGGCTTTGTTGTTCTGACATAATGTTTTGATGTGGGCTGTTTGAAGCGGAGGCTTTTTAGCCTGTGTTTTGTTGCTGGTGAGGCCTCTGGCCTGCACTGTCTGTCTTTAACCCTGTGGCCTGGCCTGCATGCTCTCTGTTCCCAGTTACAGCAACATACAAGAGGAACCAGGAAGGGGTAATACATCCATGTAGACACAGCCACTTCAGTAGTTTTTAATGTAAGGTTGATCAGGCCATGCATTATGATAGTAATCTCTTGTAATTTCTGCATATTCCTCATCTTTCTTCCTCCTGATCTGTTCACAATCTCTCCATTCATCTATCTTTCCCTCTCTCTACCTCTCCATTTCCCCCACCTCTCCATCTCTCCCTTTCTCCATCTCCCCCATCTCTCCACCTCTCCCTTTCTCCATCTCCCCCATCTCTCCACCTCTCCCTCTCTCCATCTTTCCTCTCTTCCTCCTCAGCTGCTCCCTACTACAAATGTTCTCTGAGCAGGCAGTCTGTCTCTATGACAACTGTTAGAGCCTGGGGTGGCTGATTTGTCAACCTGGGGCAGCACAGGAAGGAGAAGCAGAGATGCCACCACCCCTCCCCCCACCTCTCCCTCCCTTGCACCCTCCACTCTCACTCCCTCGCTCCCTAAAACCTGCCACCTTCTGCCCTTCACTCCACTTCTCTCCATCTAATCCACTTCTAATTGAGCTCCAGAGACTTTGATGTGGCAGGGAGGTCGAGCCACAGCTATTCCAGGGAGAAATGGATGCACCGCTGCCTCTCTCCTCACCTCTTCTCCCCTCACCTACCCTTTCCTCTTCCTGTCCTCTCCTCTTCTACTCCTGCTTGTCAGTGTTTTAAATGAGCATTAGCATTGGACCTAACCTCCCCAGCCCAACATCTCACTCTGCCTCCCTCCCTAGTTCCCCCCCTGGACTGTCAGTCAGGCTCGAGCTACATCACCTCTCTGTGTGTTGTGTTTCACCTGTTCTCTCTCGCACCCCGCCCTGGCTGGTTCTCATGTCTCTGTCTGTGTCCAGCTACACTGATAGGATGGGAATGTGTGTGATTGTAACCTGGGGAGACTAGGCTGCACCAAGGGCTCAGACAGTGTTGGAAGGGGAAGGAGGGAGAGAAGGAGGTGTGTTAGGGGGATTTTTTTCACCTGTCACGGAGGCCTCTCTTAAACTCCCTCAGTAGACCTGCTGTCCCAGAGGTGCTGCACACTAATGATCCCTCTCTCCTCATCCCCCTCTCTTCTCTCTTTTGCTCACCCCATCCTCTCCTTTCCTCTCCCCTCTCCTCTGTCTCTCCTCTTCTTGTGTTGGTATTGATGTGTGTAACCCAGAGGCCTGTTCTTGCTGTTTTTTTACACCCTGGTTGCGTGTTGCAGACCACCTGAAATAGGTGTTAAAGACACAGAGGTGAATCTGGGAAATAGAATGTTTAGAGACAATGGAAGTCTACAACCTAGTTGCAACAGTCTACAACCTGTGTTTGTCACAATGTAAACCCTTTGTGTGGTCTCTTTTTCCTCCTGTTCATCTCCTCCCCTCCCTTCCCCTCCTCTCCTTTCCTCTCCTCTCTGCAGGTCCTGGCGTACTCAGAGGGTCTGCATGGTAAATGGATGTTCAGTGAGATCAGAGCGGTCTTCTCCAGGCGATACCTGCTCCAGAACACTGGCCTGGAGGTCTTCATGGCCAACAGGAGTAAGCATCACACACACTCACTACGTCCCAAATGCCACCCTATTCCCTATATAGTACACTACTTTGGACCAGAGCCCATAGTGCACTACATAGAGAATAGTGTTCCGTTTTGTACACAGCCACACGCTCGTCTCAGATGTATCCTGTTTGCATTCTGATGATGATATATAATAAACTGCTTCTCTTAACCACTTTAACATAGTGTTGTGAATTGTTATTAATCAAGTTTTGTTATCTCTCCTCCCAGCGTCAGTGATGTTTAACTTCCCAGACCAGGCCACAGTGAAGAAGGTGGTCTACAGTCTACCCAGGGTCGGAGTGGGAACCAGCTATGGCCTACCACAAGCCAGGTAACTAACACACGCAAACACACACACACGCAAACACACACATATTTACATTTTTAGCTCATGAAACATTTTGTTTCGTATTTGGCCTTTGCAATACTAGCTCCAGAGTAGTATTATGTAGTGCATTGTGTCCATATTATTTAGCAGGGTGTGTATTGTTAGTCTCCCCATCTACCTCCTTTGTGTGGTGGAGAGTGGAACCGTCCCTGGCAGCAGCTAACCCTGCCTACAGCAGAGACATTTTTGTACTGTTTCAGAGGTCCACACAAAACATGAAACATGACCTATTACAGAACATTAATAGACAAGAACAGCTTAAGGATAGAACTACATCAATTTTAAAAAGGCACACGTAGCCTACATATCAATACATACACACAAACTATCTAGGTCAAATAGGGGAGAGGCGTTGTGCTGTGAGGTGTTGCTTTATCTGTTTTTTTTAACCAGGTTTGCTGTTTATTTGAGCAATTTGAGATGGAACAGAGTTCCATGCAATAATGGCTCTATATAATACAGTACGCTTTCTTGAATTTGTTCTGGATTTGGGGACTGTGAAAAGACCCCTGATGGCATGTCTGGTGGGGTAAGTGTGTGTGTCAGAGCTGTATATAAATTGATTATGCAAATAACTTAGACTTTTCAACACATTAATGTTTCTTATTAAAAGAACAAGTGATGCAGTCAGTCATAGTATTTATATTACCCCTCTGACTACAATGAAGAGCAAGACGTATTAGTAGAAATGTGATCAATACATATGGATGATCTTATTCCTGTAGTGTTTGTAAGCACCCTGGTAGGTTGATTAATAACCTGAACAAGATTAAAGGCACTGGTTACAGTGAGAAGCTTCCTCTTGAGTGGACAGCTTGAAAACCAGTCAATATTCAGGTCCCCAAGAAAGTAGACCTCTCTGTTTACATCACATACACTATCAAGCATTTCACAGATATTATTTAGATACTGACTGTCAGCACTTGGTGGTCTATAGCAACACCCCTAAAGAAAAGGCTTTAGATGTGCCAAGTTAACCTGCAACCACAACACTTCAATAACGCTTGACATGAGATCTTCTCTAAGAATTAGAGGGATATGGCTATGAATATAAAAAGCAACACCTCCACCATAAGCATTTCTATAGCCTTGTATATGCTTTGTCATCAAATTAATTGTCTATGTGAGTCTCAGAAATTGCAAATGTTATCTGATGTTAGCAAGTTATTGATTTCATGATCCTTATTTCTAAGGCTACATATATTACTATGGGCTATTTTCAGCCCTTTCTTGGGTAGCTTATCAGAGTAGACATAATATGGAAAAGAGCAAACAAAGCAAGAGAAAAAAATATACGTTCAGCAGTCCGTTAATCAGTTGGTGTGTGTGTGTGCTGCTACGAACCCATAGGCTTGGCTCTCTCATCCCTTCCAGGCCTTTGAGAGGGAGGGTTGACAATGAGCCTGCCATAGCAGATGTAAGCAATTTCCCCACGCTCTCTGGCAGCTTTCATGGCTGGGATTTCCTCTTCTGCGCACAGCTTCAGGATTGTCCTCGTTGAGGAATAAATACGTTCCCCTCAAGTTCTTTGCTCCTTCCAGAAGGGTTACCATGTCCTTGAACCTCAGGAACTTCACCACTATCGGTCTGGGCCTGTCACCTGGGCCAGTGATGGGTTTTCCAATTCTGTGGGTATGCTCCACCTCAATCTTCCTGTGGTGCATCTTCAGTTTCTCCAAAATCATTTTCCTCACTTTGTTCTCAGACTCCATCCAGGTCTCATGTGGAGATTCTGCAATTCCGTCCACAACCATGTTGTTCCACCTTGATTGTCCCTCAAGATAATCAGATTTTTCCGTTATTGTTATCATGGATTCACATATAGAACTGATGTCCTCTCTCATTGACTTACAGATTGCTGTCATCTTGCCGTTCTCCTGTTTAAACTCATAGCTGACCCTAGGAGAACTACAAACTGTTCCTCAGGTCTTGGACATCTCTGGTCGGGTCGTCCTTTCTTTAATTTGTTGAATCCACCAGTATTTGGACAAACACTTCAAGCTATTTTCTTGTTGTTGTAACAACTGCTTGTAGAACTATTTTCATTTGTTTTAAAGATCCTTCACCTGTGATAGATAGACACCATTGTCCTCAATGGTACTCCCGCCGGCTTTGGTATTTGTCATGGTAGCAACGTAGGTTACGCTGTTACTCCTCGCATTTCCAGACAGGATAAGTCACAGGGAAGATTGAAAACAACAATAAACAGCAGGGATCTAGCCAGCCACAAGCCCGGGACAATCCGTGGTCCCATCCACAAAGGCTAACCGCATCGTGGGCTGCATTCAAGCCCTCAAGAAAACCCCGCTAGCTTGATAGGCAGCTAGCTAGCAGCTAGGCTAACTGTTACGCCAAATAAGTCCTTAGACCCGGCCTTGGTTGGCAGGATCACTGAGAGTAGCAGTCCCAGCAACTGATGCAACTGCATTGCGGGACCAAACTCAAAAGGTAGCTAGCTACTAAGAAACCTTTTAATACACTTTCAAAAGAGCAAACTTTCCAAAACAACAAACCAAGCTCTCCCTTCATTCCGCGTTCAACAGGAAGTGAATCCCATTGCTCCCGTCATTGGAGTGAGTGGTCATTGACCCTGACTGAACTGATCTAATTCTCTAAGTTAAGTCTCTGTAGCACAGAACTGTAGCCTGCCTGCCTTCCTGACAACTGGCCGCATAGTAAAATACACAGAAGGAGACGGAGGACAGACCCTTTACCATACCTACACCCACACACATCTATTGTTAGCAATCAGTTAGCTAGTGTTAGCCGTTTATTGGCTAGTGTTAGCTCTCTGTTGTTAGCTAGTGTTAGCTATCAGCTAGTGTTAGCTATCGGTTAGCGTTAGCTTTCAGTTAGTGTTAGCTATCGGCTAGTGTTAGCTATCAGCTAATGTTAGGTATTGACTAGTGTTAGATAGTATTGTTAGCTATTGTAGTGTAGTGTTAGGGCTTTTAGAAACAGCCTCCATCCAACTTTTGATTCTCCCCATGTGTTGAGTTGAAGTCACTTCAAGGCCTGCACGACTCTGACACTTTGGTCATGGCTGAAGAATGCTGTCTCACATGCTGATGAAGCTGTCACGCGGTGCCAGTGTGCGCTGCTCTGAGCTCTCACTGAATGATTGCGTGTCTGGGAGTTTTGGTCTTTAGCTGGTCTATGTGTGTCTGGTTGTGCACTTAGGTTTCTTGAGTACACTTACAAACCTCTTACATAAACCTCAATTGGTTAAATGATTCCTGGTCAAAAGTAGTGCACTAAATAGGGAAAAGGGTGCCATTTTGGACACAACCTAAGGTGTTTCTTCCTCTGTTGTTGTGCAGGCGTATCTCCATGGCCACGCCCCGGCAGCTCTTCAAGTCGTCTAACATGACCCAGCGCTGGCAGAGGAGGGAGATCTCCAACTTCGAGTACCTCATGTTCCTCAACACCGTCGCAGGTCAGCTTCCCTTCTCCTCCCTTTCCTCCTCTCTCTTTTCCCACTCCCCTCCCCTTTCCTCTTTTCCCTCCTCTCCCTTTCTCCCCCTCTTCTATGCTCTCTCCCCCTCATCTTGGATGGATCCATGTTGTTGTGTTGAGCCGATCACCTCTTCTCTCCATACCCAAAATCTCGTAATCTATTATTCTAGCATGATGAATGTAGAGTATGTTGTTGTTGTTGACTGTTAAAACATGCCAGCCAGGGCCTACAGGTAAGTTGTCTTTGTTTAAGGAGTCGAATGCTCTCTTCAGTGTTCAGTTCACTCCTAAGCAGTAGTAATGTTAGTACTGTAGGTAGCCTCATTTCGCTGTTCATGTGGAGGAATATGACTGACTGTTATTTGACGCAAGAAAATAAGGAAAAAGGAAGCAAGACTATTGCAGATCACACATCCTCCAGGATAATTAGGATGTGTGTGTGCGTGCGTGCGTGCCCGTGTGCCCGTGCCTCTTTGTCGCCTCTGATCTGAACTGTGACTAACTGGAAGACGAGAGCGCCTGCCGCAGCACTCCTTTCTGAGAGGTGTCACATCCCTTGCTCGCTGCAGATTCATGCATATTTATATTTATCTGTGGCGTGAGTTCGATACATTATTGTCATCTAATTAGATGTACGGCAGACAGAAAAACATGGTGAAATTCATAAACAATGTGTGGTAATGACCTGAGCTGCCAGAAGTGTCAGGGGAGTTGGGGTGGAAGACAGGAGGGAGAGGGAGGCAAGAGGAGGAGGGGGGGTGGAGGAGGAGAGGAAGAGAGGGCGAGAGGTGTTAACATGCAGCCAGTGCTCTTCTAATTAAACACTATTCTACTATTATTAACATTCTGACATGTCAGAGTGTGTGTTGTGTGTGTGTGTGTGTGTGGGTATCATCCTGACACATCAGAACAGGCTGGAACTGTACCCACAATGCATCTCCTTCGTACAACCTCGCACCCCCCTCACACCGTGCGTGTGATTTTAGATGTGTAGCATCCATAACACCCTTACCCTAACCCACTATCATATCATATTGTATCTACATTTACATTTTGGTCATTTAGCAGACGCTGTTATCCAGAGTGACGACTTAAAATCGCCTTAACCACTCTAACCCTAACCCAGCATCATAATGTACCATTCACAACACCCAGATCTAACCCTAATAATTCTAATTATATCTATACATCACAGCAGCAGGAGAACCACCCTTCCATTAAACTACATTAAACACTCAGCGGCCATCTTTTTTGCTGTGGGAACTTCTGTGTCCTAATCAAGTACATTATCATTTGGGTATGACATGTTTCTGTCAGAGAAAGTAAGAGTAGCCCCCAGGGGCACACAGAGGATGGGAGTCTAGGGGGCTGGGAGGCTAGGGGGTTGGGAGGATGGGAGGCTAGGGGGCTGGGAAGATGGGAGGCCAGGGGGCTGGGAGGCTAGGGGGCTGGGTGGCTAGGGGCTGGAAAGATGGGAGTCTAGGGGCTGGGAGGCTAGGGGGCTGGGAGGATGGAAGGCTAGGGGGCTGGGAAGATGGGAGGCCTGGGGGCTGGGTGGCTAGGGGGCTGGGTGGCTAGGGGGCTGGGAGGATGGGAGGCTAGGGGGCTGGGAAGATGGGAGGCTAGGGGGCTGGGTGGCTAGGGGGCTGGGAGGATGGGAGGCTAGGGGGCTGGGAAGATGGGAGGCCTGGGGGCTGGGGGGCTGGGTGGCTAGGGGGCTGGGTGGCTAGGGGCTGGAAGGATGGGAGGCTAGGGGGCTGGGAAGATGGGAGGCTAGGGGGCTAGGGGCTGGAATGTTGGAAGACTAGTAGGCTAGGGGGCAGGGAGGCTAGGGGGCTGGGAGGCTAGGGGGCTGGGTGGCTAGGGGGCTGGGTGGCTAGGGGCTGGAAGGATGGGAGGCTAGGGGGCTGGGAAGATGGTAGGCTAGGGGGCTAGGGCCAGGAATGTTGGGAGACTAGGAGGCTAGAGTGCAGGGAGGGGGCTGGGAGGATGGGAAGCTAGGGAGCTGGGAGGATGGGGGGCTGGGAAGATGGGAGGTTTGGGGCTTGGATTAAGCAACACTCAGCATCCATCTTTTTTGCTGTGGGAACTACTGTGTCCTAATCCAGTACATTATCATTTGGGTATGACATGTTTCTGTCAGAGGAAGTAAGAGTAGCCCCCAGGGGCACACAGAGCCGAGAGGTTGGGGACAGATCAGAACATTGTAGATCAGGGAAGCTAGAAGGTTGAGAAGCTATCGGAGGCTGGTAGGTTGGGGAAATAGCAGAACATTGCAGAGTAGAGAAAAGAGGCTAGGGGGCTGGGAAGTTGGGAGGATGGAAGGCTAGGGGCTGGGAGGTTAGGGGGCTGGGAGGTTTGGAGGCTAGGGGCCTGGGAGGATGGAAGGCTAGAGGGCTCAGAGGATGAGAGGCTAGGGAGCTGGGGGCTGGAAGGTTGGGAGGCTAGGGGTCTGGGAGGCTAGGGGGTTGGGCGGTTGGGAGGCTAGGGGGCTGTGAGGATGGGAAGATGGGTGGCTAGGGGTCTGGGAGGCTAGGGGGCTCAGAGGATGGGAGGCTAGGGGGCTGGGAGGCTAGGGTGCTAGGAGGATGGGAGGCTAGGGAGCTGGGGGGATGGAAGGTTGGGAGGCTAGGGTGCTGGGAGGATGGGAGGCTAGGATGCTGGGAGGGTGGGAGGCTAGGATGCTGGGAGGGTGGGAGGATGGGAGGCTAGGATGCTGAGAGGATGGGAGGCTAGGATGCTGAGAGGATGGGATGCTGAGAGGATGGGAAGCTGGGAGGGTGGGAGGCTGGGATGCTGAGAGGATGGGAGGCTAGGAGGATGGGAGGCTGGGATGCTAAGAGGATGGGAGGCTAGGAGGATGGGAGGATGGGAGGCTGGGATGCTGAGAGGATGGGAGGCTAGGATGCTGAGAGGATGGGAGGCTAGGATGCTGAGAGGATGGGAGTCTAGGATGCTGAGAGGCTAGGATGCTGGGAGGGTGGGAGGCTGGGAGGGTGGGAGGCTAGGATGCTGGGAGGATGGGAGGCTTGGAGGTTAGGGGCTTGGACGTGTTTCAGGAAGCAGAGTGCTGCTGTGTGACTGATGGCTCTGTTAAGATGAAAAAGCTGTAGTGTTTCTCTTTGTACCCTCAGGTCAGGGGTCATCTTTCATTGAGGTGTGTGTGTGTGTGTGTGTGTGTGTGTGTGTGTGTGTGTGTGTGTGTGTGTGTGTGTGTGTGTGTGTGTGTGTGTGTGTGTGTGTAACACCGTAGTGTTGTTAGAAGTGAAGTGTATTGCTGTTTAAACTCTAAACCGTCAGTTTGGAGTTCAGCATGGAAACTTCACCGTCTACAAACCAAACAAAACTCACTTCAAACCAAACACCTCTCACAGTGCTGCACATCCTCTCACACCAAACTAAGAAAAAGGGGTTTTAATTACTATCTTGCAGTAACTTGGATTTAATTCAAATGTTTTATTTTAATAAAACGATTGTGTCAGTGCTGATAATGGTCTCCTGTCCTGTTTGACTGGCTGTTGTAGGTTTGCTGCTAGTGTGTAATAATCTATAATCAGTTGTTGAGATCACACCCATAGTTCTGTTCTCTGATTGGACCAGCTCATATTAGTGTCTTCTGATTGGACCAGCCCATAACAGTGCTTACTTATTGGACAGCCCATAGCAGTGTCTTCTGATTGGACCAGCCAATAGTAGTGTCTTCTGATTGAACCAGTCCATAGCAGTGTGAAATTAGAGAGGACTTGTGGCGACTTGGACGGTTGAGGAGCTCCTCATGGTTCTCATGGCTGAGTTAGGGTTCCATCTGAAAACCATCAAAACCATTTTCCTGAAGAGGAAAACTAAGCTCTCACATCTGGCAACCCTCAGTACAGCTGCATGTGGGCACCGCCATGACTGGGGTATCCATGGTAACCGCCACGGGCTGTCCAATCAGGAGGCTAGCCTGGCAGTGTCACATCAGGCGTGTTCAACGACAACACGGTGACCAGGAGAACAGTTCTATATCTCTGTAATTACATATATAATACAGAATACATATAGACACTACACACACTACACATACACAATACATATACACACACTACACACACATACTACATATACACACTGCACACACTACATATACACACAAACACAATACAGATACTACATATACAGACTGCACACACGACATATACACACTACATATACACGCTACACACACACACTACATCTACACACACATACTACATATACACACTACACACAATACATATACACACACACACTACATATACACACTACATATACACACTACATACACACATTACATATACACACTACACACACATACACAATACATATACACACTACACACACATACTACATATACACACTACACACACATACTACATATACACACTACACACATATACTACATATACACACTACATACACACTACAGTCGTGGCCAAAAGTTTTGAGAATGACACAAACATTCATTTCCACAAAGTTTGCTGCTTCAGTGTCTAGATATTTTTGTCAGATGTTACTATGGGATGCTGAAGTATAATTACAAGCAATTCATAAGTGTCAAAGGCTTTTATTGACAATTACGTGAAGTTGATGCAAAGAGTCAATATTTGCAATGTTGGCCCTTCTTTTTCAAGACCTCTGCAATCCGCCCTGGCATGCTGTCAATTCACTTCTGGGCCACATCCTGACTGATGGCAGCCTATTCTTGCATAATCAATACTTGGGAGTTTGTCAGAATTTGTGGGTTTTTGTTTGTCCACCCGCCTCTTGAGGATTGACCACAAATTCTCAATGGGATTAAGGTCTGGGGAGCTTCCTGGCCATGGACCTAAAATATTGATATTTTGATCTCGAGCCACTTAGTTATCACTTTTGCCTTATGGCAAGGTGCTCCATCATGCTGGAAAAGGCATTGTTCGTCACCAAACTGTTCCTGGGTGGTTGGGAGAAGTTGCTCTCAGAGGATGTGTTGGTACCATTCTTTATTCATGGCTGTGTTCTTAGGCAAAATTGTGAGTGAGCCCACTCCCTTGGCTGAGAAGCAACCCCACACATGAAGGGTCTCAGGATGCTTTACTGTTGGCATGACACAGGACTGATGCTAGCGCTCACCTTGTCTTCTCCAGACAAGCTTTTTTCCGGATGCCCCAAACAATCGGAAAGGGGCTTCATCAGAGAAAATGACTTTACCCCAGTCCTCAGCAGTCCAATCCCTGTACCTTTTGCAGAATATCAGTCTGTCCCTGATGTTTTTCCTGGAGAGAAGTTGCTGCCCTTCTTGACACCAGGCCATCCTCCAAAAGTCTTCGCATGCAGATGCACTCATACCTGCCTGCTGCCATTCCTGAGCAAGCTCTGTACTGGTGGTGCCCCAATCCCGCAGCTGAATTAACTTTCGGAGACGGTCCTGGCGCTTGCTGGACTTTCTTGGGCGCCCTGAAGCCTTCTTCACAACAATTGAACTGCTCTCCTTGAAGTTCTTGATGATCCGATAAATGGTTGATTTAGGTGCAATCTTACTGGCAGCAATATCCTTTCCTGTGAAGCCCTTTTTGTGCAAAGCAATGATGACGGCACGTGTTTGACAGAGGAAGAACAATGATTCCAAGCACCACCCTCCTTTTGAAGCTTCCAGTCTGTTATTCGAACTCAATCAGCATGACAGAGTGATCTACAGCCTTGTCCTCGTCAACACTCGCACCTGTGTTAACGAGGGAATCACTGACATGATGTCAGCTGGTCCTTTTGTGGCAGGGCTGAAATGCAGTGTAAATGTTTTTTGGGGATTCAGTTCATTTGCATGGCAAAGAGAGACTTTGCAATTAATTGCAATTCATCTGATCACTCTTCATAACATTCTGGAGTATATGCAAATTGCCATCATACAAACTGAGGCAGCAGACTTTGTGAAAATTAATATTTGTGTCATTCTCAAAACTTTTGGCCACGATTCTACATACACTACATATACACACTACATATATACACACTACATATATACACACTACACCCACTACATACACACACCACATATACACACTACACATACACACTACACATACACACTACCCACACTACATATAAACACTACACACACTACATGTATACACTACACATACACACTACACACACACACACACCCTTTGCTCCTAACCATGAACGTATTCATTACGGAGACCATTTACGAAACAAACAGAAGCAAACCGAGCAAAACGAGAGTTTCTATTGGACAAATTCAGGTAGGTCCCTCCCCGTTTCATTTGGTTTGCTTCCGTTTAAGAAACGTTGAACCCCAACCCCAGACTGGCCTAGTATACTCAGCAGGACCAGGCAGAGAAAGGAAGAGCACACCAACACACAGTCAATCAGTCATCAATCCCATGTATTTATAAAGCCCTTAGTATTTTATTTATTTATTTTATTTCACCTTTATTTAACCAGGTAGGCAAGTTGAGAACAAGTTCTCATTTACAATTGCGACCTGGCATCAGTTACATTAGTGGATGTCACAAAGTGCTATACAGAAACCCAGACTAAAGAGCACGGTGGCTAGGAAAAACTCCCTAGAAAGGCAGGAACCTAGGAAGAAACCTGGAGAGGATCTGAGGGGCTGTCCAGTCCTCTTCTGGCTGTGCCGGTGGAAATTATAAGAGTACATGGCCATTAAGGCTAGATTGTTCTTCAAGATGTTCAAATATTGATAGATGACCAGCACGGTCAAATAATAATCACATTGGTTATAGAAGGTGCAACAGGAGTAAAAACAACCTCAGGAGTAAATGCCAGTTGGCTTCAGAGGTCGAGACAGCAGGTGCGGTAAAGAGAGCGAGAGGGATAGAGGGGATCGAAACAGAAGGTTTGGGATAAGGTAGCAGGTCCGGTGAACAGGTCAGGGTTCCATAGCCGCAGGCAGAACAGCAGAAACTGGATCAGCAGCATGACCAGGTGGACTGGGGACAGGCAGAGCCAGGAGTTTCCAGGCCAGGTAATACTGAAGAATGGTCTTTGGGCACAGGTCCTCTGGGAGGGGAGAGAGAGAGATGGGAGAATTAGAGGGAGCATACTTAAGATCACACAGTACACCAGATAAGACAGGAGAATTACACCAGATAGGACAGACTGACCCTAGCCCCCCGATACATAGACTATTTAAGCATAGCTACTGGGGACTGAAACAGTGGGGGTCGGAGGACACTGTGTGCCCCGTCCGACGATACCCCCTGACAGGGCCAACCAGGCAGGATATAGCCCCACCCATTTGTCAAACCCCAGCCCCCACACCACCAGAAGGATAACAACAAACCACCAACTTCCTACCCTGAAACAGTGGCATGTCTTCATGGATGCCAAGGGAAGCTAGGCTTCTCCAAAACATTGACCAAAATAAATAAATAATAATTGATATTTCGTCTCTCAGCACCCCTCTGTCTCTGTATGTGTAGCCCATCTATCTGATGCTGTCTGGTCAAAAAGAGTAGGATATTGTTGCCGCCCGTAGCATTGAATGGGAAGTCAGCAAGGATTTGGCCTTCCTTGATAAAATAGCCAATCACCATTGAGCTAAACTGAGTGAGCGCAACTGTGAATGGTCCTGGAGCACCAGAAAAAAGTGTCAATGGAAGCCAGGGATTTGGACTTGTGGTTTTACTTAATTCTCCATACTGGCCAATGATTATAATGGTGATTCTGACTCAACCATAAATTCATACATTGTGCCCCTGGCCTGAGACGATGGAAGTTCAATATGTAGCTAGATGTAGAAGGCTAATGTTAACTAGCTGGCTAATCGTTGCCCATGAAAGGAAGTTAGGCTAGCAAGCAAGCATTTTAGCCAGGTAGTCTAGGACAACAAAAATTTAAAGCGTGTACTGTATGACAGAGTCATAGACCATTTCAGAAACATGAAAGAGAGGAGGATGGCATTGGTGTTTTTCTACAAGTAGGGTGAGTCACACACACACACACACACACACACACACACACACACACACACACACACACACACACACACACACACACAAACAAATCAGTACCACGGACATAGACATTATACTTTGCTTAGGTTGATTGAACCTTTTAGTTGTCACTGTATTAGACTATGCATAGGTGTTTTGATGATGTGCTGAAATAGTGGAGGCAGCTCCTGTTTTCTTTGCGACTTTGCGCTAACTTTCCGGTGTTCTACATCAATAGTTGTTTAGTAGTGCGAAAATATCAGACAGATGTTGCTCTCTGGTTTTGTGATGAATTTATTCTGCCACTGTGCATTTTTATTGTCTCTACCTTTAGGCTTATATATCACAGTGTCAAGGCATATGAACTAACAGGTTATAGAGCAAACAATGCAATTATCACAACACATAGGTTGTAATATGGCATTTTTACCCTGGCTTGGCTTCACCAGTGATTTTACCCACGCACTGCTACTGCCCTGAGACAAGGCAGAGTGTAGCCCACGAAGATCTCCCCAACCACACGAGCCTGAGGGGGGGGCGCAAGACCGAACAAGAAGATAACGTCAGTGACTCAACCCCCTCAAGTCGAGTTTAGCGAAAAAAGCCTGGTACGACCTGATGCACCCCCCTTAGGGACGGCATGGGAGGGCACTACTAAGCCAGTGACTCAGCCCCCGTAATAGGGTCAGAGGCGAACGCACACACACACACACTCCCACACTGCTCCCATACTAAGGCCTCCCCACAGAGAGCAGAGTGAGGACTATTTTAGCGGTGGTGTCACACTGCCAGACAGGAAGTTAGTCTGTCAGAAACAGGAAGCTGGCCTGAGAGGAGTCTGATGGAATGCTCTACTGGAATGTTGCATGCTGGGTCCCCAAAGTAACCTAAGCCTCGTGTGTACCCCGCAGTTCTCCCCTGCGCCCTGCAGTTCTCCCCCTCACACATCCTCCCCTCCTCTTTCCTCTCACAGAACTTCTCTAACAGATCTCTGTCTGTCTCTCTCTCTGTCTGTCTGTTGGTCTGTAGGGAGGACCTACAATGATCTGAACCAGTACCCTGTGTTTCCCTGGGTTCTCACCAACTATGAGTCCGAGGAGCTGGACCTCACCCTGCCGGGCAACTTCAGAGATCTCTCCAAGGTACTGTCATTCTGTTATACACCCTGTAGGACTGGAGGAGAGGGGGAAGGAGAGGAACGGTGGGGGAAATTGGGGAGGAGGGGTAAAGACAGGAGGGGTGAGGGTCTCAGTCGGCAGGGGGATTTCCATATTAAGGCCCATGCAGGCTGGAAGAGAAAGCCATCTTGACTGGGAAATAATGCAGACATCATAATGCAGACATCATAATGCAGACATCATGTGCTCAGTCTGAACCCAGCGCTGGAATGTAGAGAAGGAGCTGACAGTTTAACATCCTAAGTGTCTCTGCTCTGTTTGGTACTGTATCGCCTCAGCACATAAACTGAATGTTCTAGTGTTTTTGCTCTGTTTGGCATGGTACTGTCCTCGACCATCAACTGTAGGAGAGTTTTAAGTGTCTGTATGATGAGGGCTTCTGGCCCTGTTTAACTTCCTAGCAGCGCTCTCTCTCGCTCTCTCTCAACTCACAGACTCACTGACCTGAAAACAATCGCATTCCTGTCTGAGCTTTCCTTCTCTCTCACTCTGTAACACCCTCCTTCCCCCGTTCCCGCTCTTCCTCAAAGTGCCGACTCCCTGACTCTCTGAGCTCCGTTTTCCCAAATGTTTTTTTTATACATTTTCACCTCAGATCCCAGACAAGTGTTTGCTAGGGAGGAAGCAGAGGGACAAGCAGGGTGGCAGGTAGGCAGGGAGGGAAGGAAAAGCAGGAAGGGGGGAAGGAGGGTATGGAAATGAGAGGTTGCTGAACTCACGATTAAAAACAAGAAATAACCACAACTATAGCACCCTGGTAGGTATGTGTACTGATAATGTCAGTGAATACACTTCCCTCCTAACAGATGTCTATAAGGGTAGTCTCCTCTCCACCTGGTTCATAGCAGTTTCACCCAGCCAGTCTATAAAGTCACTGTGTGAATATTTCTACTCAGCCCTGTTGGTGATCCAGTATAATCCAGTGTTCACTCTGGCAGCAGGTCTACAGTAAAACACACACCTTTCCTGTGTCTTTCTGCTGTCGTTTTAGCTAATGTAACCCTGTGGCAGATTCAGTCTGTGCGTGTGTGTGAGAGAGAGAGCCCGAACCCTCTGGCCTGTGGAGACAGTTATGTATTGTAATGTATTCCAGTGACATCCTCCCATGCTGTTTACAGGCTGAGCTGCCTTCATTACCTTGAGTTCACAGGCCTCTGTCTCCTGACAGTTGTCCTTGGAACCCCAGGGCTCACACACACCTCCAACCCCAGGGCTCCTACCTCCAGACGTACCAGCAACCGAACTGAACTGGAATGAAGGGGCTTGAGTTCTCACACATATAATCAGATTAGACAAAGAGCAGGGGAGAGAGGAAATAGGGAGGAACTCAGAGAGAGACTGTAAGTGTTCTGAACGGAGTCATGTAAAACCACCAAAACATCTTGTGCGTCCCAAATGGCACCCTATTTCCTATATAGTGCTCTACTTTTGACCAGAGCCCTATAGGGTGCTGGTCAAAAGTAGTGCACTATGTAGGGAATACGGTTCCATTTGGGAAGCAGCCATCCAGTGATATTTTGTCCTCTGACTCAGCTGCTCACGCCATGGGGTCACGTGACTACGAATCAGGAAGTGGGTGCCAGTACCAGCAGGCTAAATGTCCTTTAGCTCCTGGATGATACGCCACTTAATCCTCCCACACACCTGCAATTTACCTGCTGATCAGCCAGCCAGTCATCCGTGTTAAATCCAACTGAACAGAGTGTTCTCTGCCTCAGGGCCACAGTGGAGCATTCCTACTGTCAGATCACAGGGAGCACACACACACACAACCATACACACACACCCTCCATGTCAGCGGTACAGTGGTGTGGTGGAGCGGTTCATTAGGTTTTAATGATTATTTCCTGGTGACTGACAGGTGGCTGATGGGAAAGGGAAGCTCATCTCCTCATAGCTGTTAGTTGATGGAGTGGAAACGCTGATAATCCTATATGAAGGCATACTGAGCGTGTTCTGCTTAACAATCTAGAGGTTTATCATGGCTGTTGTTCTACCTGTTTTTATGTGTTTCTGATAGGAAGTGATGTGATGTGACTCTGTCAAAACTTTTCTCAGGGAGAAACAGCCAAAGCTGTGAAGTGACAGCAGACATATGTACCTGCTCTACTTTACCTCCTAGCTACTGTTATGAAACAGAGAGGGAGCTTGTCCATACTGGTCTTCGGACCCACGGCCTTATGAACCAGAGCACTTCACGTTTTCTATGGCTCCAAGAAAGCTAGCTCACTTGGAAGAGAAATTATATTTACATTTAGGTCAGTTAGCATACTTTTTCATACTGGTCGCCCGTGGGAATCAAACCCACAACTCTGGCATTGCAAGCACCATGCTCTATCAACTGAGCCACACAGGACTCTAGTGTGCACATATGTGTGCATATATACAGTTCCTTCAGAAAGTATTCAGACTCCTTGACTTTTCCACATTTTGTTACGTTATAGCCTTATTCTAAAATGTATTAAATAAATTGTTTGCCTCAGCAATCACAACATAATACCCCACAATGACAAAGCAAAAACAGGTTTTTAGGAATTTGCTCCAGGTTTTTTAAAATTTGCTCCAGGTTTCCTCCAGACGTGATGCTTGGTATTCAGGCAAAAGAGTTCAATCTTTGTTTCATCAGACCAGAGAATCTTGTTTCTCATGGTCTGAGTCCTTTAGGTGCCTTTTGGCAAACTCCAAGCGGGCTGTCATGTGTTTTTTACTGAGGAGTGACTTCTGTCTGGCCACTACCATAAAGGCCTGATTGGTGGAGTGCTGCAGAGATGGTTGTCCTTCTGGAAGGTTCTCCAATCCCCACAGAGGAACTCTGTCAGAGTGACCATCGGGTTCTTAGTCACGTCCCTGACCAAGGCCCTTCTCACCCGATTGCTCAGTTTGGCCAGGCAGATAGCTCTAGGAAGAGTATTGGTGGTTCCAAACTTCTTCCATTTAAGAATGATGGAGGCCACAAATTTTTTGGTACCCTTCCCCAGATCTGTGCCTCGACACAACCCTGTCTCGGAGCTCTACAGCCAATTCATTCAACCTCATGTTTTTTTTTTTCTGACATGCACTGTCAACTGTAGGACCTTATATAGACAGGTGTGTGCCTTTCCAAATCATGTCCAGTCAATTGAATTTACCACAGGTGGACTCCAATCAAGTTGTAGAAACATCTCATGGATCATCAATGGAAACAGGCTGCACCTGAGCTCAATTTTGAGTCTCATAGCAAGGGGTCTGGATACTTATGTAAATAAGGTATTTCTGTTTTAAATTTTTAATACATTTGCAAACATTTCTAAAAACCTGTTTTCACTTCATCATTATGGGGTATTGTGTGTATATTGATGAGGCAAAATATTTATTTCAAATCAAATTGTATTGGTCACGTACACATGGTTAGCAGATGTTATTATGAGTGTAGCGAAATGCTTGTGCTTCTAGTTCCGACAGTGCAGCAATATCTAACAAGTAATGTCCAACAATTCCACAACAAATACTTAATACACACAAATCTAAGTAAGGAATGGAATAAGAACATATAAATATATGGATGAGCAATGTCAGAGCGGCATAGGCTAAGATGGTATAGAATACAGTATATACACATATGAGATGAGTAATGCAAGATATGTAAACATTATTAAAGTGACTAGTGTTCCATTTATTAAAGTGGCCAATGATTTCACGTCTGTATGTAGGCAGTAGGGATGCAACGGTACAGTGGGCCCATGGTTCGGTATGCATCACAGTTTGTGGGGTACGGTTTCGGTATCTTTATATTTAAGAAAAGTGTGCGCTTGTATGACCCTCGTACAGGGGACGAGTTTGCAACACGTTGCTCTTCATCTCCCAATCCAGTACATAGTGAACCATCACAGTGAGGTAGCTTTGAGTTGCTCTGGAGGGCCAACTATCAGTGGAGAGAGCTAGGTAGGATGTCTGTGTCAATTCCTTTTCAATTTCTCTCCGTGATGTTTCATAGAGTTTGGGAATTACTTTGCTGCTGAAATGTGTGCGGGAGGGGATATTGTAACGCGGTTCAATTGTTTTCATCAGTTGACGAAATCCCGAGTCAGTAACCACGGAATAGGGCTGCAAATCTTTGGCTATGAATACTCCCACTACTTTCATTATTTCTTTATGAATTTGTCGCAAATTGTTGTTGGAAGGCAGCAGTGAGAGATTGTGTTTTCGCTAACGAGTGGACTCCTTGCTCCAGCTCCACCTACAAGGAATACGGCCGGGTGATGGCGACGTAAATGACACATCATGTTAGAAGTGTTTCCACTCAAGTAGCCGACAGTGGTAAAGCAATGATTGAAGACTGTCATTGTAATTAACGCTGAATCCAAAATGTTCCCACACAGCGGATTTGAAAGACGGCGGTGACTCTTCAAATTTGCTTCTCTCTGTCTCGCTAGCGCTTGCCATTGTCACGTTGGAGCTGAGAGAATATTTGTTTTTAGTTTCCCCTCTCTCCATGGGGCCCCATTAGGGAGGTTTCCTACTGAGATGTCATTGCAAATCGTCTATTGGTTGTTTGGGGGGGGGTTGCGGTCACGGCGGTTTCCACATTTTGAGGCATTGCTCTGGAGTAAAGTTTGTCAGCCCTCAGGAGACACCTAACGGCCTGGGGCCCAAAGCAGTTGCCTGCCAAGCCTGTTCACAAGCTGCACGTCTGGTTCTGTGGATCTGAATGTACAACGTGCGTGTAGTCAGCAGCGCAATAAGAACGTTTTGGAAATTATAAGAAAATGACAGGCATATCGTAATTCCGCGGTTCACGTGTGCGTGTTGAACCGTATGGGGCGTACCGAATGGTTCGACAACATACTGTGTACTGTTGCATTCTTAGTAGGCTGCAGCCTCTCTGTGCTAGTGATGGCTATTTAACAGTCTGATGGCCTTGTGATAGAAGCTGTTTTTCAGTCTCTCGGTCCCAGCTTTGATGCATCTGTACTGACCTTGCCTTCTGGATGGTAGCGGGGTGAACAGGCAGTGGCTCGGGTGGTTGTTGATTATCTTTTTGGCCTTCCTGTGACATCAGGTGCTGTAGGTGTCCTGTAGGGCAGGTAGTTTGCCCCCGGTGATGCGTTGTGCAGACCGCACCACCCTCCGGAGAGCCCTGTGGTTGGGGGCGGTGCATTTGCCGTACCAGGCGGTGATACAGTCCAACAGGATGCTCTCAATTGTGCATCTGTAAGGATTTGTGAGGGTTTTATGTGACAAGCCAAATTTCTTCAGCCTCCTGAGGTTGAAGAGGCACTGTTGCACCTTCTACACCACACTGTCTATGTGGAAGAACCATTTCAGTTTGTCAGTGATATGTATGCCGAGGAACTTAAAACGTTCCACCTTATCCACTGCTGTCCCGTCGATGTGGATAGGGGGTGCTCCCTCTGCTGTTTCCTGAAGTCCACAATCATCTCCTTTGTTTTGTTGACGTTGAGTGAGAGGTTATTTTCCTGACACCACACTCCGAGAGCCCTCACCTCCTCCCTGTAGGCTGTCTCGTCGTTGTTGGTAATCAAGCCTACCACTGTTGTGTCGTCTGCATACCTGATGATTGAGTTGGAGGCGTGCATGGCCACGCAGTAATGGGTGAACAGGGAGTACAGTAGAGGGCTGAGCATGCACCCTTGTGGGGCCCCAGGGTTGAGGATCAGCGAAGTGGAGATGTTGTTTCCTACCTTCACCACCTGGGGGCAGCCCGTCAGGAAGTCCAGGACCCAATTGCACAGGGCGGGGTTGAGACTCAGGGTCTCAAGCTTAATGGTGAGCTTGGAGGGTACTATGGGTGCTATGGTGTTGAATGCTTATCTGTAGTCAATGAACAGCATTCTTACATAGGTATTGTCTAGATGGGATAGGGCAGTGTGCAGTGTGATGGCGATTGTATAGTCTGTGGACCTATTGGGGCGGTAAGCAAATTGAAGTGGGTCTAGGGTGACAGGTAAGGTGGAGGTGATAGGATCCTTGTCTAGACTCTCAAAGCACTTCATGATGACAGAAGTGAGTGCTACGAGGTGATAGTCATTTAGTTCAGTTACCTTTGAATTCTTGGGTACAGGAACAATGGTGGCCATCTTGAAGCATGTGGGGACAGCACACTGGGATAGGGAGAGATTGAATATATCCGTAAACACACCAGCCAGCTGGTCTGTGCATGCTCTGAGGACGTGGCTAGGGATGCTGTCTGGGCCGGCAGCCTTGCGAGGGTTAACACGTTTAAATGTCATACACAAATCGGCCATGGAGAAGGAGAGCCCACTGTCCTTGGTAGCGGGCCGTGTCGGTGGCACTGTATTATCCTCGAAGCGGGCAAAGAAGGTGTTTAGTTTGTCTGGAAGCAAGATGTCGGTGTCCGCAACGTGTTTGGTTTTCCTTTTGTAGTCCGTGATTGTCTGTAGACCCTGCCATATACGTCTTGTGTCTGAGCTGTTGAATTGCGACTCTACTTTGTCTCTATACTAACTTCCAAGCATCTGCCTCTAACCCTAGGAAGCTCTTTGCCACCTTCTCCTCCCTCCTGAATCCTCCCCCCCTCCTCCCTCTCTGCGGATGACTTCATCAACCATTTTGAAAAGAAGGTCGACGACATCCGAACCTCGTTTGTTAAGTCAAACGACACCGCTGGTCCTGCTCACATTGCCCTACCCTATGCTTTGACCTCTTTCTCCCCTCTCTCTCCAGATGAAATCTTGCGTCTTGTGACGGCCGGCCGCCCAACAACCTGCCCGCTTGACCCTGTCCCCTCCTCTCTTCTCCAGACCATTTCCGGAGACCTTCTCCCTTACCTCACCTCGCTCATCAACTCATCCTTGACCGCTGGCTACGTCCCTTCCGTCTTCAAGAGAGCGAGAGTTGCACCCCTTCTCAAAAAACCTACACTCGATCCCTCCGATGTCAACAACTACAGACCAGTATCCCTTCTTTCTTTTCTCTCCAAAACTCTTGAACGTTCCGTCCTTGGCCAGCTCTCCTGCTATCTCTCTCAGAATGACCTTCTCGATCCAAATCAGTCAGGTTTCAAGGCTGGTCATTCAACTGAGACTGCTCTTCTCTGTGTCACGGAGGCCCTCCGCACTGCTAAAGCTAACTCTCTCTCCTCTGCTCTCATCCTTCTAGACCTATCTGCTGCCTTTTATACTGTGAACCATCAGATCCTCCTCTCCACCCTCTCCGAGTTGGGTATCTCCGGCGCGGCTCACTCTTGGATTGCGTTCTACCTGACAGGTCGCTCCTACCAGGTGGCGTGGCGTGAATCCGTCTCCGCACCACGTGCTCTCACCACTGGTGTCCGCCAGGGCTTAGTTCTAGGCCCTCTCCTATTCTCGCTATACACCAAGTCACTTGGCTCTGTCATATCCTCACATGGTCTCTCCTATCATTGCTACGCAGACGACACACAATTAATCTTCTCCTTTCCCCCTTCTGATAACCAGGTGGTGAATCGCATCTCTGCATGTCTGGCAGACATATCAGTGTGGATGACGGATCACCACCTCAAGCTGAACCTCGGCAAGACGGAGCTGCTCTTCCTCCCGGGGAAGGACTGCCCTTTCCATGATCTCGCCATCACGGTGGACAACTCCATTGTGTCCTCCTCCCAGAGTGCTAAGAGCCTCGGCGTGACCCTGGACAACACCCTGTCGTTCTCCGCTAACATCAAGGCGGTGACCCGATCCTGTAGGTTCATGCTATACAACATTCGCAGAGTACGACCCTGCCTTACACAGGAAGCGGCGCAGGTCCTTATCCAGGCACTTGTCATCTCCCGTCTGGATTACTGCAACTCCCTGTTGGCGGGGCTCCCTGCCTGTGCCATTAAACCCCTACAACTCATCCAGAACGCCGCAGCCCGTCTGGTGTTCAACCTTCCCAAGTTCTCTCATGCCACCCCGCTCCTCCGCACACTCCACTGGCTTCACATCTGCTACAAGACCATGGTGCTTGCCTACGGAGCTGTGAGGGGAACGGCACCTCCGTACCTTCAGGCTCTGATCAGGCCCTACACCCAAACAAGGGCACTGCGTTCATCCACATCTGGCCTGCTGGCCCCCCTACCTCTGCGGAAGCACAGTTCCCGCCCAGCCCAGTCAAAACTGTTCGCTGCTCTGGCACCCCAATGGTGGAACAAGCTCCCTCACGACGCCAGGACAGCGGAGTCAATCACCACCTTCCGTAGACACCTGAAACCCCACCTCTTTAAGGAATACCTGGGATAGGATATAGTAATCCTTCTAACCCCCCCCCAAAAAAAAAGATATAGATGTACTATTGTAAAGTGGTTGTTCCACTGGATATCATAAGGTGAATGCACCAATTTGAAAGTCGCTCTGGATAAGAGCGTCTGCTAAATGACGTAAATGTAAAAATTTAGCTTGTCAGATTGCCTTGCGGAGGGAATGACTGCTCTGTTTGTATTCTGCCATATTCCCAGTCGCCTTGCCATGGTTAAATGCGGTGGTACGTGCTTTCAGTTTTGCGCGAATGCTGCCATCTATCCACGGTTTCTGGTTAGGGTAGGTTTTAATAGTCACAGTGGGTACAGCATCTACTGTACACTTCCTTATAAACTCATTCACCAAATCAGCATATACGTCGATATTATTCTCTGAGGCTACCGGGAACATATCCCAGTCTGCGTGATCAAAACAATCTTGAAGCGGGGATTCCGGTTGGTCAGACCAGCGTTGAATAGTCCTTAGCACGGGGTACTTCCTGTTTGAGTTTCTGCCTAAAGGAAGGGAGGAGAAAAATTTAGTTGTGGTCAGATTTGCCGAAAGGAGGGCAGGGGAGGGCCTTGTATGCATCACGGAAGTTAGAATAACAAAGGTCCAGTGTTTTTCCAGTGCGAGTGCTACAGTCGATATGCTGATAGAATTTATGTAGCCTTTTTCTATATTTTAATTTGTTAAAATCCCCAGCTACAATAAATGCAGCGTCAGGATATATGGTTGTCACGTATACTCCCTCTCCGGCCTCTAGGTCATCAGGCTGCTGATTATCCTGCACACCTGTCACCATCGCCTCGCGCACCAGCGCCTCATGACACTCACCTGGACTCATCACCTCCTTGATTATCTTCCTTATATCTGTCACTCCCCTTGGTTCTTTCCGCAGGTGTTATTGACTCTGTTTTCATGTTGGTGCGTTGTTTGTGTTACGTGTTTGTTTCATTAATTTTTTTAAACACTCACTCCCAGAACTTCCCGATTCTCAGCGCACATCGTTACAGAATAACACCTCACCTAAGGGAAGCATCAGATAGTGTTTTTTTTGTCAGAGTAAATGACGTCGGGTCCGGGAACCGCCACAAGCTCCCATGCCGGATCGCCAGGCTCCCCTGCCTCAGCCAGCTCGTGGGCTTTCATGCCTCAGATCGATCGCCAGGCTCCCCTGCCTCTTCCAGCTCGTCGGGCTTTCATGCCTCTGCCGGATCACCAGGCTCCCCTGCCTCAGCCGGTCTGTCAGGTTCCCGTGCCCCAGCTGACTCGACAGGTTCCCGTGTCTCAGCTAGTGTGATAGGTTCCTGCGCCTTAGCTGGTGTGATAGGTTCCCGCGTATCAGCAGGGGTGACCGGTCCGCTCCTGATCCCCGAATTCGTCGCCTTTGACGCCGTCCTGTGGCTGGAGCCGCGCGTCGGGGAGGGGGTACTGTCCCGTATACTCCCTCTCTGGCCTAAAGGTCATAACTAACTTTGTTATTAAGGGACCGCACATTAGCGAGTATATACTCGGAAGCAGTGGGGGGTGTGCGCGCATCCGAAGTCTGACTAGAAGACCGCTCCTACTCCCTCTCCTCTGGTGGTGTTGTTTTGGGTCGGCCTCTGGAATCAGTTTAAATGCCCTGGGTGGTGCAGACAAAGGATCCGCTTCGAGAAAGTCATATTCCTGGTTGTAGTGCTGGTGAATTGACGTGGCTCTGATATCCAATAGTTATTCTCGGCTTAAGATTTTCTGGGCTAACAATGTAAGAAATAATACATTAAAAAAACAAAATACTACAAAGTTTCCTAAGGACCAGAAGCGAGGCAGCGAGGCAGCCCTGTCTGTCAATGGCATTTTAGAATAACCTAACAAAATGTGGAAAAGGGGAAGGGTCGCTACTCTATACTACTCCCTCCTTTCACTTGAGTAAGCAGGGTCACTACACTACTATGCTGTATTTAACAGCATTTGCCTTCTCTGCTTAGTAACTAGTAGTAAATCCTATTGATGTTTTTGAATTTATTTTATTTTTACAGGGACAGTGCACATTAATCAACGTTTCAGTAAAAGTGCCGGTTTTAGCCAGCCGGCTAATTTTCAACCGCAGTCCCTGGGCAGGTTATTAAAAACAATTACAATATAGACAATCATTGAGCAGTGAGCACATGCAGAGCAACATAGGACAAGCAAGATATAGCATACAAACAGAGCAACATAGGACAAGCTAGATGTAGCATACAGACAGAGCAACATAGAACAAAAAGCAACAAGACAAAATCCATAAAAGCAACAAAGTGTTTCCACACCTCACAAGCTACAGACAACAGACAACATGGAAAGCGGCAATACACAGCTAGGGATTATGTTCACAAATCTGATTGACCTTTAGCCATGTCTTCATGCATTTTGTGAAAGTGTGATATGTGGTGCAGTTATGTGTGTCTGATGGCAGTGTATTCCAGACATGGGAAGCTCTCACAGAGAAAGCAGATTGACTAAAGGTGCTTTTCCTTAAGGGAACTATACAGTCACCTCTCATGGCAGACCTTGTGGATCTGCTGCCATATGTTTGGGTTTTCTGTTTAACAAAAATACTGAGTGGAGGGGGAGCCAGACCATTTAGGACCTTGAATACAAGACATGTGTCGGTGTATTGCACAAGATTTTCCCAACTCAGGAGCTCATGCTTTCTGAGGATGTAACAGTGATGATGGCTATTGGGCTTCCTATCAAGCACTTTGAGAGCCTGTTTGTAGACAGACTGAATAGGTTTTAATGTTGTACAGCAAGCTTGGGCCCAACTAGTCAAGCAGTATGTTAAGTATCATAGATTTGAAGTACAGTTTTGCTACCTCTGTAGTCAAACAATGTTGTATAAATCGTAAATTAGCTAGGTTGAATTTGGTTATTTGAATTACCTTTTTCACATGCTTTTTAAAAGAGAGGTTGGAATCAAGTATGATGCCAAGGTACTTAAAATCAGATACCACCTGGAGCTTCTCCCCTGACACAAAGAGATCTGGCTCAGTAGCATCTGTTGCCCTCTTTGTGAAGAACATGCAAACAGTTTTTTTCACATTGAGATGCAAACATGAGTCACTGAGCCACTTTGTAACCTGGACCATTACAGTAGTGAGTTCTTGTGCAGCTTGTTGTTTGCTCTTTGCATGCACATATCACTGTATCATCTGCATACATTTGAACTTCAGACCCAGTACAGACAGAGGGCAGATCATTAATGTACAGGCTGAACAGGAGGGGCCCCAGTATTATAGCTAAGAGTGGGCGACAGCTCATTGCTCACTATGACACACTGAGTTCTGCCTTCAAGGTATGATTTCATCCATCTCAAGGCATCGGGGGAAAAGTTGAACTTGGACAATTTTGTGATGAGAATCTCATGGTTAACAGTATCAAAAGCCTTCCTTAGGTTCAGAAACACAGCCCCAACAACGCCCCCTCAGTCCATCTTGGACTTCACATTTTCCAGAAGAAAGCAGTTGGCCGTTTCTGTGGAGTGTTTCGCTCTGAAGCCAAACTGCATGGATTGTAATGTGAAGGGGCTGTTGTTGAGGTGGGCAATCAGTTGTTCTGCTACATACTTTTCAACAACCTTCGACACCACAGGTAGTACACTAATGGGCCTGTAGTTACTCACGTCAGCAGGGTCGCCGATTTAAAGATGGCCGTTATTATGGCCGACGTCCATACCCTTGGAAACACCCCCAGACCAATAGATGTGTTGGTGACCTTAGTAATGGGGCCAATGAGTGACTCTTTGTAGTTTTTAAGAAAGGTAGAGTCCAGCCCAAACACATCTTTGGATTTAGAGTTCTTTATTGAGCTAATCACCTTGTTCACCTTTGACTCAGAAATCTCCCTTATGATGAAGACAGGTTCAGCGTCATTCACTAGCACTGAGCCCAAGAAACCAGTGGAGGGGTTCTGTGTCAGTACCCTGACAGAGTCAATACAGTAGGAATTGAAGGCTATTGCTATTTTGACTGCATCCTGTGTTAGATTGTTATTCACCATGATTTCTAGTCTTTTTGCAGTGTTACTATGGTCTTTCCCTGTTAACTTTTTTAGATCCTCCCAAATCAATTTAGAATTTCCCTTTGCCTCACCAATTATGTTAATAAAAAAAGTTTGCCTTGGCCTGTCTGATTTCTTTCATCACCTTATTTCTCAACATGGTAAACATACGTCTGTCATGCTCTAATTTGGATTTTAGGGCTGTTTTTAGAGCATAATCTCGTTCTTACATCAATTTCCAAATTTCCCCATTTAGCCAAGGAAGAGTGCTCTTTTGGCCAGGTTTGGATTTGATTTTCTTTAGGAAACCATTTATTGTAGTCTGGATTGTGGATAGAAAAACCTGACTATCAGCTTCCACGTCTGTATAGGACAAGAGATCATTCCAGTTAATTCCATTAATTGCCTTTTCAGAATAGTTTAACTTCTCTAGGGTATGTGGGACAGTAGCGTCCCACCTCGCCAACAACCAGTGAAATAGCAGAGCACCAAATTCAAAACAACAAATCTCAATTCAAATTTCTCAAACATACAACTATTATACACCATTTTAAAGATAATCTTCTCGTTAATTCAACCACATTGTCCAATTTCAAAAAGGCTTTACGGCGAAAGCATAGCATTAGATTATGTTAGGACAGCACCTAGACAAGAAAAACCACACAGCCATTTTCCAAGCAAGGAGAGGCGTCACAAAAACCAGAAATACAGCTAAAATTAATCACTAACCTTTGATGATCTTCATCAGATGGCACTCATAGAACTTCATGTTACACAATACATGTATGTTTTGCTTGATGAAGTTCATATTTGTATCCAAAAACCCCATTTTACATTGGCGTGTAATGTTCAGAAATGTTTTGCCTCTAAACCTCCGGTGAATGAGCACATCAAAGTTACTCATCATAAACTTTGATAAACGATACAAGTGTTATGCACAGAATTATAGATACACTTCTCCTTAATGCAACCGCTGTGTCAGATTTGAAAAAGCTTTGCGGCGAAAGCAAACTTTGCAATAATCTGAGTACAGCGCTCAGACATCAAAACAAGCCATACAGATACCTGCCATTTTGGAGTCAACAGAAGTTAGAAATAACATTATAAATATTCACTTACCTTTGATGATCTTCATCGGAATGCACTCCCAGGAATCCCAGTTCCACAATAAATGTTTGTTTTGTTAGATAAAGTTCATCTTTATGTCCAAATACCTCCATTTTGTTTGCGCATTCAGTCGAGTAATCAGATGAAAAGTCAAAAAACGTGTATTACAGTTCGTAGAAACATGCCAAACGATGTAAAGAATCAATCTTTAGGATGGTTTTATCATAAATCTTCCATAATATTCCAACCGGACGATTCCTTTGTCTTCAGAAATGAAAAGGAACATACCTAACTCTCACGGGAGCGCGCATGATTGAGCTCATGTCATTTTCTTAGTCATCTGATTCCAAGCGCTCTTATTCTCTTCCCATTCACAGTAGAAGCATGAAACAACATTCTAAAGACTGTTGACATCTAGTGGAAGCCTTAGGAAGTGCAAAATGACCCCACAGACACTGTGTATTAGATAGGCAATCACTTGAAAAACTACAAACCTCAGATTTCCACACTTCCTGGTTGGATTTTTCCTCAGGTTTTTGCCTGCCATATGAGTTCTGTTATACTCACAGACATCATTCAAACATTTTTAGAAACTTCAGATTGTTTTCAATCAAAATAATATGCATATCCTACCTTCTGGGCTTGAGTAGCAGGCAGTTTACTACGGGCACGCTTTTCATCCGGACGTCAAAATACTGCCCCCTACCCAAGAGAGGTTTTAATTCACTCCTAGGTGTTCTTAGTTGATCCGGCTTTCTAACAGTAGAGGGGTTAAACCTGCTCTTAGACAGCTTTCTAGCTATAAGTGTCCGATTATAATCAGATAGCCCAGTAACCATATTGAATGATTTAGTCACTCTCTCTGGTTTATTACTGAACACCACATCAATCTGTGTTTTAGAGCAACAAGTCACCCTGGTTGGCCCGTTAACTAGCTGTGTAAGGTCAAAGGTATTAGTGATCCGTTTGAGGGTTTTCCTACAAGACTTGTCTTCATAATTAATATTAAAATCTTCCATTAAGATGACCTCTTTCCCAAAATCACATTCCCTAAGCATGTTATTAAACTGATCAAAAAACACACTTTTGGTGGAAGGTGGTCTATACATTCCAATAAGGGTAAAAGACATTTAACGTTCAGGCCAATACATTCTAGTTCATTATCACATGACCACTCAATATGTTTACATCGGATATGTTCTTTAATGTAAATCATCAGACCCCCTCCTCTTCCTTCAATTCTGTCTCTCCTGAAAACATTGTAGCCAGGCACAATCAAAGCAGCATATGGAGAGTTTTATGGAGCCATGTCTCTGAGAGGCAGAAGAAGTCAAGGTTGGAGTCTGTGAGTAGATGTTGAATTTGATCACTTTTTGGAATGACACTACGAATGTTCAAGTGCCCCCCTAGTAGTCCCTTGGGCTTAGCTCGTGGGTCCCAGGTGACTCGAGAGTGATTGACACATTGAAAAAAGTAGCATTTTCTGTGTTTTCTGAATTTTGTTAACTCTTAAAAGAGTTAACACATTTTTTTGCTGAAAAGTTTATTTATGTCGTAGCAAAGGTTAGCAATGTTAGGTTAGCAAAGCTAGCTGCACATCCAAACTCTCATAGACAACTCTGGAGATTTAGTGGTGCTAGTCGTGCATATCACCCTTTACTGTATCTGTCAGGGCTTTCAGAAGGATCGGCCCAATACGCAGCGTGATCGTAGTTCCACATCTTTTATTAACTCGTGAAACTAATGCAATAAACAATAAACTTGAAATACAAAAACAAGAAAGCCGTGACGCAGAGCAGGCATACACTACTCACAAAATAAATCACCCACAAAACACCAGTGGGAAAAACATCAACTTAAATATGGCCTCCAATTAGAGACAACGACAACCAGCTGCCTCTAATTGGAGGTCATGCCAAACAAAAACTAACCTAGAAATACAAAACAAGAAACTAAACATAGAAATACGAAAACGGACAAACACCCCCTGTCACGCCCTGACCTACTCTACCATAGAAAATAACAACTTACTATGGTCAGGACGTGACAGTATCAGTGTTTTATAGACTGCTACCGAACTTCAGAAAACCTACACCATGAGAGAAACCACCCGAACGAAGAACTCTGAAGAACTAGATTGTAGCTGTTCAAGATGCTTCTTCTGACAAGCCCAGAGAGATAACAAGTGTGACACTTCCTGCACTGTACTATGATGTAATTTCCTTTGAAATATAAAATGCAGTATGTGTGTCTCCTTGGGAGTTAGCCTAGATATTACCACACGAACTGCAGAACTCTCTCTTTCTCTGTGTTTCACACACTCACAAACACATACACACACACGCTCCTCTTGGATCCTCCACTTTGGGGTCTCTACTCTCTGCAGTCAGAGAATGATCCTAATTACATGTGATGAGTGGTTTATCTAGTGTAGCATGTGACAGCCCTATAATCCAGCAGCTAGGTTTGATCATGTCTTGTTTGGTGGTGGAGGTAGGTATCACTAGGTCAGGTGTTATTTATGGGAGTGAACTCAGAAGGAGCTAAATGCAGAGCTGTCTAAAGCACTTGTTTTTATTGTCTCCTTATCATTCCCTGTATTTACATAATCACATGATAAAAGGTGATTACTGTGTGTTAAAGGAATGGTAGAGGATAAGGTTTGTTGTCACTATTCTACTCCACTAACCAGCTACGGAAGGGGGTCCCATATGGCACCCTATTCCCTATGTACTGTAGTGCACAACTTTTGACCAGGGCCCTATATCCCCATCTCCCACCTAGTATCTATTTTAGCACATTAGCTTGCTAACATTAGCATCCAACATTAGCATTGATAGTTCCATCAATTAACCTTAAGTAAATGAGTTGTTAGTACAATCAACACACTTGACATGCCTGGTTGCTTTAAAGTGTGTTTAAGTCAAGAAATCAATAAAATACCACATTGTAGCAAAGTTATCTAGGTAGCTAGCTGTCGCACATCAAGAACAGAGAAGGTCAGAGTACAGCCAGAAATGGATGTTGTCTTGTTTGCGTGAACTAGCCAAACATTTTTTGTTACCCAAATGGACCCTGGTCAAAAGTAGCATAAAATATAGGGAATAGGGCGCCAGGTTGCTGGTGCTGCATGCATGTGAAAGGCTTAGAGCTTAGAACGCTCTTATGGCCACTTAAGACCCAACACTATCTACCATGTTAACAGCTTTTTAATGTCTTACTAATGAGCTAGTTTAGCAGGCTAAAGCCCCCATATATTTTTATAGGCTAAGAGCTGTCTGTGAGGGTGACAGAGGAAGCCGATAAGATGTAATGGACAAGACACACCATAACCAACATTAGCTGTTCGCAGTAGATCCCCTTCTTTGTGTCGAGGAACGGTGGCGATTTAACATGTAGAATAGTCTGGAAATGAACAGAAAATGACAGCAGATGTTATGTGGTCAGAGGCGATATGACTTCCATCTGCTGTTTTTAACTGCTTGTCGGTGAGGTTTTGTCCTTAAGATACGACATCCATCCTGCTGCTGGGTTTAGTGGAAATATTCATATTGACAGTCTCTCTGTATTTGGGGTTCTTGGCTAGCTATGAGACCACGTTAGCTCTGAGACCATGTAGGCTATGAGACCATGTAGGCTATGAGACCATGTTAGCTATGAGACCATATTAGCTATGAGACCACGTTAGCTCTGAGACCACGTTAGCTCTGAGACCACGTTAGCTCTGAGACCACGTTAGCTCTGAGACCACGTTAGCTATGAGACCACGTTAGCTGTGAGACCATGTTTTTTTTGTAGCTTCCATCAATGTAATTGTCTGCATCACTTCCAATCCCCCATATATTGTTTTGCAAATATATACAGTACCTGTCAAAAGTTTAAACACACCTAATCATTGCAGGGTTTTTCTTTATTTTTACTATTTTCTACATTTATTTGGCCTGCAATTTCTGAGGCTGGTAACTCTAATGAACTTATCCTCTGCAGCAGAGGTAACTCTTGGTCTTCCTTCCTGCCGGTCCTCATGAGAGCCAGTTTCATTATAGCGCTTGATGATTTTTGCAACTGCACTTGAAGAAACATTCAAAGTTCTTGAAATTGTTCTGATTGACTGACCTTCATGTCTTAAAGTAATGATGGACTGTCGTTTCTCTTTGCTTATTTGAGCTGTTCTTGCCATAATATGGACTTGGTCTTTTAACAAATAGGGCTATCTTCTGTATACCATCCCCACCTTGTCACAACACAACTGATTGGCTCAAATCCATTATTTTAATACTTTTAACAAGGCGCACCTGTTAATTAAAATGCATTCCAGGTGACTTCTTCATGAAGCTGGTTGAGAGAATGCCAAGAGTGTGCAAAGCTGTCATCAAGGCAACCGCTAAAAGCATTTCCAATGCTCTCACCTCAATTTGCTCTCACCTCAATGCTCTCACCTCAATTTGCTCTCACCTCAATACATCCAATACAGCTATTAAAAAACGATATATATCTTCATTTCCACCATTAACAATTAATATGGCTAAATTTTTTAAATATAACATATATTTTGATTTGTTTTTAACACTTTTTTGGTTACTACATGATTCCATATGTGTTATTTCATAATTTTGATGTCTTCACTATCCTACAATGTAGACAATAGTAAAAATAAAGAAAAAACCCTTGAATGAGAAGGTGTGTCCAAACCATTAAAAAGTACCATAGCAATTGAGTGTCCATGATATTTGCATTGCAACTAAGTAACCCTCCAATTGTTCTCCACTATTACTCTCTCTATAGCCCCTCCCCATCCCAAGTTGGGTTGTCATCCCAGTGACCAGCAGGCCAACCCCGTCCCCCCGGATCACTAGGGCCCCTGAGAGGCCAGGACCCATCCTTTGAAAAGAGCGCACGGTGCCACCCACAGAACAGAAGCAGATCAACCACTAAAAGCATTTCCAATGCTCTCCCCTCAATTTGCTTTATATATAGCTATTAAAAAACTATATATATATATTTATTTCCGTCATTAACAATTAATATGGCTAATAATGTCGACAGTTCAATCAAAGGATTATTACCTATAATCAGGATTGCCATTGCATTACATTTTTGTCAAGCAATTATTATTTTAGCAAAAAATGATTGTGATTCATCCTATATTGTCTCTTACATCCTTACCCCCTAGCAACAGATGTGGGAAACACACACACACACACACACACACACACACACACACACACACACACACACACACACACACTCAACCCCTTTTCCCATAATCAACCATAAGCTCAGATGCTCAACGGTTGTTACATTCCAGAGCACCAACTCAAGAAAGGACTTGATTTATGAATGGATATACAGTTACAGCTGTTTGAGAAAGCATGCGAAATTGAGCAAAATTGGCAAAAATTGGGAGATTTCACCAATGTCAAGTCCTCGATGATGGAGATCAGCTACACCACCTTCCCCTGAAACACACACACACTGGTCACTCGTTGTGACCATTTTCCCAAGCGTCTCTGTGCAGTCAGACCATTGATTATTTTGTGCATCCAGGGTCACAATAATATGCCCCCTCTCTGATTGTCTGAGTGTGACCCCCTTCCCATGGGTTACTGCAACTAGTGTTGCCAGCACTGCCACTACCTGGGTGGGGGTACCCCCACCGGGAGCCACACCGGCTACCTACAAGGTCGTAAACGTTCTCATTAGCAGCTTTGAGAATTTCCTTGTATATTATTCTCTCCCATCAGGGGGCTCTGGCTTTGTAGGACCAACCCTGCCAGGCAGGCTCAGAATCTTGAAGGGACCGTGCTGCTCTAGTCGGGCTCTATCCACATTCCTCTTTCTGTTTTGGCTGCAAATAGGCAACTTACAGTATGCCCGTAAAACAGGTAAGGACTTTAGTGTATGGGTCGCTCAGGTGGGTGTCTAGGGTATAGGCTTTGGGACCGTTCCATCATGATAGGACAATAAATTATGTATAATTTTTTTTATAATGTGTCCCTCATCCTCACAAAATTGAAAGCTCTCTCTCGCAACCCCTGCTCACAGACACATTGGTTCTGGGATGTGCAACCATTTCCTTTCTCACTCACTTAACACCACACTTTTCCAAACACAAAAAACACACACCGCGCCTTTCATCACAATACATCCACACATACCCATGTACTGTGCCTTCTATGTCTACTGTGTTTTTATCTCCACCATGTTGAGTACTTTTGTGTTCCAATTCGTTATATTTTAAGTATTATTTTACTACTTATCCTTTCTTCTAATGCCGTCTTATCCCTTTATAAAATACAATAAATGGAAATGTAAATAATTATTTTACAACATTCCCTATCTTGAATGGTATAGTGTAGTTGTAGTTCATTTAACAATTGTTTAATTTTATTGCTTTTCTATCTATTTTTTTAAATTATTATTACATTCTCTACCATGGCTACTATTTGGCGTTCCATTATTCGACTCCTCTATGAGAACTTTGTAATTTTTAGAATAGCCATGGAGTGAGCAGTCTGTGTCTCGGAACATTTGGTTGTCAATATACAGCTTATCGACTATGAGAGCTACAGGCTTCCCTTTTAATCTATTCTCCTTGAAGATTGGGTACAGAACAGGTTAGCTGTGAGACCATGTTAGCTGTGAGACCATGTTAGCTGTGAGACCATGTTAGCTGTGAGACCATGTTAGTGTAACCGATGTGAAATGGCTAGTTAGTTAGCGGTGGTGCGCGCTAATAGCGTTTCAATCAGTGACGTCACTCGCTCTGAGACTTGAAGTAGGGTTTCCCCTTGCGTTGCAAGGGCCACGGCTTTTGTGGCGCGATGGGTAATGATGCTTCGGTGGGTGTCAGTTGTTGATGTGTGCAAGTTCGAGCCCAGGTTGGGGCGAAGAGAGGGACGGAACCTACACTGTTACATTAGCTGTGAAACCATGTTAGCTATGACCTCCCAAGTGGCACAGCGGTCTAAGGCGTCACTACAGACCCGGGTTCGATCCCAGGCTGTATCATAACCGGCTGTTATCGGGAGTCCCATAGGGTGGTGCACAATTGGCCCAGCGTCGTCCGGATTAGGGGAGGTTTTGGCCAGGGCGGGGCTTTACTTTACACTCTAGTGACTCCTTGTGGCTGGCCGGGCGCATGTAGGCTGACCTCAGTCATCAGTTGAACGGTGTTTCCTCCGACACATTGGTGTGGCTGGCTTCTGGGTTAAGCGGGTGGGTGTTAAGAAGCGCGGTTTGGCGGGTAATGTTTTGGAGGACACATGACTCGACCTTCATCTCCCGAGCCTTCATTTCCCGAGCTCGTTGGGGAGTTGCAGCGATGAGACAAGACTAAAATTGGGGAGAAAAAGGGGGTAAAATACAATTAAAACATTTTTGGGGGAATAATAATAAAGCTATGAGACCATGTTAGCTATGAGACCATGTTAGCTGTGAGACCAAGTTAGCTGTGAGACCACGTTAGCTGTGAGACCACGTTAGCTGTGAGACCACGTTAGCTGTGAGACCGCATTAGCTGTGAGACCGCGTTAGCTGTGAGACCACATTCGCTATGAGACAACATTAGCTGTGAGACCACGTTAGCTGTGAGACCACGTTAGCTGTGAGACCACATTAGCTGTGAGACCACGTTAGCTGTGAGACCACGTCAGCTGTGAGACCACATTAGCTGTGAGACCACATTAGCTGTGAGACCACGTTAGCTATGAGACCATGTTAGCTATGAGACCACGTGAACTGTGAGACCACGTTAGCTATTATACCACGTTAGCATTGAGACCACGTTAGCATTGAGACCACGCTAGCATTGAGACCACGTTAGCTGTGAGGCCATGTTATCTGTGAGACTATGTTAGCAATGAGGCCGTGTTAGCTGTGAGACCGTGTTAGTTGTGAGACCGTGTTAGCTGTGAGACATGTTAGCTGGTTGTCAGAACCGGGTTGAAACCCAGTCTGTCCTATTATCTGTCTGTGCTGTCCAGCTGCAGCTATGATTGGGCTAAGATGACTGAGACCAGCTTGGTTCCTCCTGGATGTTTACTAGCATGTCTGACTTCCTGTAGCCCACAGCCCAATCACAGCTGGCCCCATACGTCACATGACAGCCTATTATCACCCCGTAAATCTCAGCACATCTCAATAAACTTCTCTTTCATTCTCTCTCATCGTGCAAACATCGATGTGGACGGTCATTACGTTGGAGGGGAAAGAAAGGAACGTAGAAGGAAACCAGACGTGACCAGTTGGTTTGGAGTGAGAGGGTTGAGCGTTAGTCATTCCTACTAATGCCATGTGTTCTGTGCCTCATAGAGGGAGCTATGGGCTGTTGGAACATAATGAAGATGACGAGAAAGTCTGGCTGCATCTCATATGGAAGCCTATGCACTATATGTCCAGGGCCTCCTGGTCCAAACTAGTGCACTATATAGGGAATTGAATGTCATTTGGAAAGCAGCTTTTTGTGTTGTAACACTCTCATACCTCTAGTCACGGGGATACTGGAGTAACGGCACAGTCTTAATGATTTGATATTAAAGTTATTTTATTTTTAGTCGTTGGTCTCTCCACTAGCTGCAGCTGGTCTGAATCAAGGGCTTTGTTGGGGTAGATTTCCCATGATTCCTGTGGTCAATCCGAGACACCGATACACACCCTCCCCCACTGACCAATAGCACTGAGTGTATTAACATTGACTGCCAATATACCTTCAATGGCTGCCTGTTGGCCAGGGTGATTGAGAAGGCAGAGAAAACCATTTATCCTCCAGTACATGTATTTTAATAGCTAATTAGATTGTCTTAGAAACACATGAGAAAGCAAAGGCTTGGGACCCAGAGTGAGTCTCAGTGTCATAATATTGGCGTAGGGCACGTCACAAATGGCATCATTTTACCCACATAGTTAGTGGCATCCTATTTATTACCCAAAGGTAGTGCGCTATATTGGGAATGGGTTGCTATTTGGGACCCAGAATGAGTCTCGGCGTAATACAGAGATTCTGGGATCCAGAGTGTAATATTGACTTGGCTTCTGTTCCTGTGTTATGGTGGAAGTATGAAACATGCTATCAAAGGTCAGCATTTGGGTTGTAAAGTCTCATATTTCTTGTTTTACCCATTGACTAGGTACGTAATTACTGTAATATCAATAGCAGGCCTTACTAAACTCCTGTGGCCTTTTTTTAACATGACAACATGGCTGGCCATATAAAATTGTCCCATTTGGTTCGGGGGCCTTGTGTTTGACAACCCTGATCTAGGAGCTGTCTGTCTGCTAAGTCTTTAAAATCAGTTATATACTGAACATCATACTCTATCTACTGTATGTACGTAACTTCCGTTTCTCCCTCAGCCAATCGGAGCGTTGAACCCGAAGCGTGCAGTATTCTACGCAGAGCGCTATGAGACCTGGGAAGAGGACCAGACACCCCCATATCACTACAACACCCACTACTCCACCGCTAACTCCACCCTGCTCTGGCTGCTCAGGATAGTACGTACTCTGTACCCCATCTACCCAATACCCTATTCCCTGTACCTGGAAAAGGGGTGGTTAATCAAACAAATATATAGGTTCATTATCATTTCTACACTTTCTATCTGATTTTAGACTTGTGGAGACAGACGTAAGTAATTTTTTATCCAAAATAGCATTTTCTAAATGGCAGCTAGTACAGTAAGTTAGTTAGATATTGAGTCACACACAGTTGAAAGCACATTGATACCACCTAGTGTTTAGTAAATACCAGTGGAATCTAAATTGTGAGATATAGGGTTACCCCTCCTGGGGTTTGTCCATATCTGATATGTTAGGCAGCTCGTTAATTGGAGAAAGCTTGATGGGGAGATAGTAGCACCCCCCTGTCCTCCCTTTGCCTGCCACTCTCCCCCTCCTCTCCGCCTCTCCTCCCTACATCCCTCCATCAGAACACTGTCTCCGTCTCAGACTGGGAACACCACATACAGTATCAGCAAATTAGCACCGTTGCTCCCAGCTACCAGGAAGCACAGTAATTAATACTCCCTAAGGCATTGTGGGTAATGTACAGTAGGGGAGGACAGACAGACAGACAGACAGACACAGACAGACAGACAGACAGACAGACAGACAGACAGACAGACAGACAGACAGACAGACAGACAGACAGACAGACAGACAGACAGAGGAACATCAGATATACAGACACAGAAACACATAATTAATAAAGAGGTCAGTGGAACTCAACCCAAACAATGGAAATGCCATGGAAACGCGTGAAGGAAAGATCCTGAATCTCCTCATTGCCCCCCAGCAAAATTATTCTACATTTAGGCTATTGTTTATATGTGTTTTGTGTGCTTCTAAATGTTATGCAGCCAAAGTCAGACTTTAGTAATCACATTGTGGGCCTGTGACAATACATGACAATACATGACGGATTTGACAAATATTCACTTTGTTAGATCAGATTTGTCGAATGTGCACCAATCTGGCATCCTTCTATCCCCCGCGGTCTGCGTTCCATTGACCTCTTTACTGCATCTAGGGTTCCAATAAGAGACATTCTCATTGCCCTTATCTCTGTCACAACCAGTAGAATTCAGCCATTAGCTGTCCTTAGGGGAGCAGAAATGATTCATTCTGAACATGCAATAGAAAATCTAGTTCACTGACAGTATGGTTTGGTATGGTGGTGTTATCTGTGTTCTGATATTTGTGTTTGTTTGTGTGTGTCCAAACATCCTTTGCTCAACGTAAAATGTATGTATGTTTTTTCTTGCAGGAACCTTTCACCACGTTCTTCCTGAATGCTAACAACAACAAGTTTGACCATCCAGACCGGACCTTCTCAGCCATCACCCGCTCCTGGAGGCACTGCCAGAGAGACACCTCAGACGTCAAGGTGTGTGTCTTTGTGTCGCTGTGTGTATGTGCGTGCGTGTGTGGGTGCGTGGGTGCGTGTCCATGAAACAACCTCTGCTCAGTGTAAAATGCTCTGTATCTACAGTGGGTCTGATGCATTCCCTGTTCATCGGTATTCAACCCAGAAGGAAACGTCACAATAAAACATATACCGTGAATTATAAATAACACTGTGCTCAAACTCTGAGGAACAGAGACATGGTACACAGTGAATAACTAAAGCACTTATAAATACATACTTGATTTATCGCTTATATGAAAAAAACATTACTTTAAAAACAAAGGAGTACTGTACTGTATGTGAACAAAGGCTGAAGACAAAGAAAGAAAGAAATCCTCTCCTTCCTTCCTCAGAGGAGCAGTCAGAGGATATCTCCCAAATGACTCCCTATGGGTCCTGGTCCAAAGTAGTGCACTATATAGAGAATGGGGTGCCATTTGGGATGCAGACAGAGGAACGCTGAACCACCACAGCCACTCTGTAACACAGCGGGAACAGCTCTGACCTCAAAGTGTCAGATATTTCTAGAACACCCCGTGTCGGGTTAGTGTTGCCCCAGGCAATTAATAAAGCATTAATGACAAAAGCTATTTAAAATGTAGTGTTTTATGTCCGGACAGGGCTTTTCCTGGGCTCGGCTTGTGGTGGAAAGGGAGAGAGCAGCACACCAGCTAACATGTCCTGTTAACAAATACATGCTACTTTAAACTACTTGTATGTCTGTCTGTCTGTTGAAACACACAGAACATGGCTGCTGGTCTATCAGCACGAAGGAGAGAGTGACAACATATTACAACAGCAGCTGTGTTTCATTATTCTGCTAAATTGTTTTACCTTCACACCAATCAAATCAAATAAAATGTATTTATATAGCCCTTCTTACATCAGCTGATATCTCAAAGTGCTGTACAGAAACCCCGCCTAAAACCCCAAACAGCAAGCAATGCAGGTGTAGAAGCACGGTGGCTAGGAAAAACTCCCTAGAAAGGCCAAAACCTAGGAAGAAACCTAGAGAGGAACCAGGCTATGAGGGGTGGCCAGTCCTCTTCTGGCTGTGCCGGGTGGAGATTATAACAGAACATGGCCAAGATGTGCAAATGTTCATAAATGACCAGCATGGTCAAATAATAATAATCACAGTAGTTGTCGAGGGTGCAACAAGTCAGCACCTCAAGAGTAAATGTCAGTTGGCTTTTCATAGCCGATCATTGAGAGTATCTCTACCGCTCCTGCTGTCTCTAGAGAATTGAAAACAGCAGGTCTGGGACAGGTAGCACGTCCGGTGAACAGGTCAGGGTTCCATAGCCACAGGCAGAACAGTTGAAATTGGAGCAGCAGCACGGCCAGGTGGACTGGGGACAGCAAGGAGTCATCATGCCAGGTAGTCCTGAGGCATGGTCCTAGGGCTCAGGTCCTCTGAGAGAGAGGGAGAAAGAAAGGGAGAAAGAAAGAGAGAAAGAGAATTAGAGAAAGCATACTTAAATTCACACAGGACACCGGATAAGACAGGAGAAATACTCCAGATATAACAGACTGACCCTAGCCCCCCGACACATAAACTACTGCAGCATAAATACTGGAGGCTGAGACAGGAGGGGTCAGGAGACACTGTGGCCCTATCCGATGATACCCCCGGACAGGGCCAAACGGGCAGGATATAACCCCACCCACTTTGCCAAAGCACAGCCCCCACACCACCAACACACTCAGTTCTACCTACATACACAGTTCTACCTACATACACAGTTCTACCTACATACACAGTTCTACCTACATACAGTGCATTCAGAAAGTATTCCGCCCCCTTGACTTTTCCACATTTTGTTACATTACAGCCTCATCCTAAAATTTACAAAATTATTGTTTCCTCATCAATCTACACACAATACCCTATACTGACAAGGCAATTTTTTGTTGTTGTTTTGTTGTTGTATAAAAAAACCCCAACATAAATACCTTATTTACATAAGTATTCAGACCCTTTTCTATGAGACTCGAAATTGATCCTCCTTGAGATGTTTCTACAACTTGATTGGCGTCCACCTGTGGTAAATTCAATTGATTGGACATGATTTGGAAAGGCACACACCTGTCTACATAAGATCCCACAGTTGACAGTGCATATCAGAGCAAAAACCAAGCCATGAGGTCGAAGAAATTGTCCGTAGAGCTCCGAGACAGGATTGTGTCGGGAGAACCTTCCAGAAGGACAACCATCTCTGCAGCACTCCACCAATCAGGCCTTTATGGTAGAGTGGCCAGACTGAAGCCACTCCTCAGTAAAAGGCACATGACAGCCCGCTTGGAGTTTGCCAAAAGGCACCTAAAGGACTCTCAGACCATGAGAAACAAGATTCTCTGCTGTGATGAAACTAAGATTGAACTCTTTGGCCTGAATGCCAAGCGTCACATCTGGAGGAAACCTGGCTCCATCCCTAAGGTGAAGCATGGTGGTGGCAGCATCATGTGGTGGGGATGTTTTTCAGTGGCAGGGACTGGGAGACTAGTCAGGACAGAGGGAAAGAGATGAAAACCTTGATGAAAACCTGCTCCAGAGCGCTCAGGACCTCAGACTGGGGCGAAGGTTCTCCTTCCAACAGGAGAGCGACCCTAGCACACAGCCAAGACAACGCAGGAGTGGCTTCGGGACAAGTCTCTGAATGCCCTTGAGTGGCACAGCCCAGCCAGAGTTCTCCTTACATACACAGAGTTCTACCTACATACACACAGTTCTACCTACATACACACACCTACTGGTTATACTTATGCACACAGTTACCTACATACACATGGTTATGGTTATACTTATGTACACAGTTACCTACATACACATGGTTATACTTATGTACACAGTTACCTACATACACATGGTTATACTTATGTACACAGTTACCTACATACACATGGTTATACTTATGTACACAGTTACCTACATACACATGGTTATACTTATGTACACAGTTACCTACATACACATGGTTATACTCATGTACACAGTTACCTACATACACATGGTTATACTTATGTACACAGTTACCTACATACACATGGTTATACTTATGTACACAGTTACCTACATACACAAAGTGTTACCTACATAATGACAAAGCGTACAGGAGTGGGAGGGGGGCCTTAACAGAGGTGAGCTGACCACCTACAAGAGCAAGTCAATGTCGAGAGACCTCGTACCAGCATCCCCCCCTCCACTCATTCCACCCTCCCCCTTCACAATACATGTTTTTTAAGTGTTGCTCATCTGTGTGTGTGTGTGTCATGCGCGTGCATGCCTGCATGCGTGTGTGTGTGTGTGTGTGTGAAAGAGTGTGAGGCAGACTTGTCTGTGAGTAGTCAACAGTCCCAGTAACCCCCCAGAACGCTGCCAGTGTGTCACCTGAAGGGACCCAGCAGAATTTAATATAGCTAATGCTATGGAGGCTGTTAGCTAACAGGCTATCTATGGAGGCTGTGTGATTGACTTGTTAAGCCCATTAACAGGCTGTTGCTGTATTAATGGCTGCCAGGGGAGCTGGGCTCGAAAACGGAGTTGGCAGCTTTAACGGCTTGGTGCTGAGTTATGACAGGGAAGTTTACAAATAGAGAGAGTAAGGAGGGCGACAGAGGTAGAGAGAGAAATAGATAAATAAAGAGAGAGATGGGTGAGGGACGGAGGAAGGACGGGAGAGAGAGGGAGGGAGGAAGGAAGGGAGGGAGGGAGCGAGAGAGAGCGAGGGAGGAAGGACGGGAGGGAGGGGAGAGAGAGGGAGGGGGGGAGGGGAACAGCCTCCAATGTTGTGGTCAGTCAAAGGGTGAAATGTGACCAACACCAGACTCCAGTGTTTTATTGGGGTGTTTCCTGTCATGCCAGCTTCCTCTCTAAACCCTGCCTGTTACCCTCCTGTAGTTATCTTCCCATAGGCAACAGGCCTGGTCAAACTCCCACAGGCCTGGTAAAAACCAACAGCATCACAGAACACGACAAACACTGCTTTCATAAATCAGCCCTCATATTAGCACTGAACCAGCTAGGAGGCCCAGCCCAACACAAAGTCACTGACCCACACACATGCACACACACACCTGACACACAACACATACACCTCCTGATACACACACCTGACACACACACCTGACACACAACACATACACCTCCTGATACACACAGGCCTAGACAGAGTTTAAATGGTTTTAAATTGTTTTCTAATGAGAGCTCTGACAGAGAGAGGAGGGAGACGACACATTCCTGTTGTGCACATGGTCCAATTTACAATTTACAGAGGCATCTGTCAGAGAGAGAGAAGGGGAGGAAAGGGGACTCTGTGATAGGCTGAAGCAGTGGTCACCAACCGGTCGATTGTGATCTTCAAGGCATTCCTAGTCGATCTCCAACGGTAAATCCTTGCTCACCTTTCTTCGCTGTTGGCGGTAGGTGTATTTGATTCAGCTGCCCTGCAGGCCGGGTAGGCAAACTGTTCCCATTTCGAACCATTTGATTTGGTCTACCCGGTAGACCTGGAGAGCTAAATCAAGTGTGCCTACTACTGACCAGTCGGGTAGCTCAAATCACTGTGTCTGCAGCTTCCATATTTCATAACTTTTTAAACCATGATCAGAAAACTAGATACTGTCAAAGGATACAGCAAAGAGCTGCATTTTTAATGAGTGAGTTCATGTTTAAGTTTTTATTCAACGCGGTCAACACATTTTTTATTAAGCTTTTTTCACAATCATAAAACTTCCACTCGCGCTACAATCAGCACTGCAGCTGAAATGAATGAGTAGCCAAGTGTAGGCCTGTGTTTTCATTATTAGTGGCTCGTCTTATTTTAATGTCGAGGAATAGTTCACTTTCTCTGGTCATAGGAACAACAACATTAATTTTTGCATAAGGCAGAAATAATGCAGTGCTTTTCGAGTTTTGCCATCAGGTGGAAGATAGTGTCCCCTCTCTCTGCTCAGCCTCCCTCCGCTGAGCCTGAACATCAGTTGCAGGTACCATTAGTTGGGTAAAATAAAAAAGCAAATTATTTAAATGTATGCTCAGCTGTCCGTAACAACTAATCTATTTTTTATGTAGCTCGAGTTTTGAAATATAATATAATCTAAGAAGAAACGATACTGGCAGGCCAAACATAGCCAATATGCTGGGATATTGGATTAGGGCCTATTGCACAAACCTCATCCCTTAAGAGCTGTTTTTATTTGGCATAGGCTTACATTTTTTAAGTCATGTTTAAAAAATATATAAGAGCGGTAGATCTCAGCTTGTGTTTTGACTCCAAAAGTGATCTTGACACAGAAAAGGTTGGTGACCACTGGGCTTAAGGGTGTCTCCAGCGTCAGCTAATTGTTTATTCTCTCTGAAGTTGGAATCACACCAGGGAGGATCATGGGAGTTTGTTTCTTCCTCTCTGTGCCGAGGTCCTGACCCCATCACCACAGCCCTGCACTGACACACTCACCCGCACACACACACACACACACACACACACACACACACACACACACACACACACACACACACACACACACACCACTGAAATAACTGTTACAGCACCTCTCAACACCCATGGCCTGCTGTTTATTTGGCTTGTATTACCTTTCCCCTGGAAGTTACACACACGTACACAGTCCATTTACTTTTCTTACATCTCCCCTCCCCTTGTTGATTCCAGTTCTACTACCTGCCATGTGTTATTAAAATGTGTAATAATGTGGTTTAACAACATGTGTGTAATGACCTATAAATAACATGTGTATAATAATGTGGTAATGCCTGTCTCCAACAGGAGTTGATTCCAGAATTCTACTACCTGCCAGAGATGTTTGGTAACAGTAATGGTTACCACCTGGGCCAGAGGGAGGACGGCAGCATGGTGTGTGATGTAGAGCTGCCTCCCTGGGCCAACAAGCCTGAGGACTTTGTCAGGATCAACCGGATGGTGAGGAACTAAACATCTCTCCTTATCTCCTTATCTCCCACCCTCTGCTCTCTTCCTCTACCTAACCCGCTCCTCTCCTCTCTTCCTCTACCTAACCCGCTCCTCTCCTCCCACCCTCTGCTCTCTTCCTCTACCTAACCCGCTCCTCTCCTCCCACCCTCTACTCTCTTCCTCTACCTAACCCGCTCCTCTCCTCCTACCCTCTGCTCTCTTCCTCTACCTAACCCGCTCCTCTCCTCCTACCCTCTGCTCTCTTCCTCTACCTAACCCGCTCCTCTCCTCCTACCCTCTGCTCTCTTCCTCTACCTAACCCGCTCCTCTCCTCCTACCCTCTGCTCTCTTCCTCTACCTAACCCGCTCCTCTCCTCCCACCCTCTGCTCTCTTCCTCTACCTAACCCGCACCGCTCCTCCCACCCTCTGCTCTCTTCCTCTACCTAACCCGCTCCTCTCCTCCCACCCTCTGCTCCCTTCCTCTACCTAACCCGCTCCTCTCCTCCCACCCTCTGCTCTCTTCCTCTACCTAACCCGCTCCTCTCCTCCCTCCCACCCTCTGCTCTCTTCCTCTACCTAACCCGCTCCTCTCCTCCCACCCTCTGCTCTCTTCCTCTACCTAACCCGCTCCTCTCCTCCCACCCTCTGCTCTCTTCCTCTACCTAACTCGCTCCTCTCCTCCCACCCTCTGCTCCCTTCCTCTACCTAACCTGCACCTCTCCTCCCACCCTCTGCTCTCTTCCTCTACCTAACCCGCACCGCTCCTCCCACCCTCTGCTCTTTTCCTCTACCTAACCCGCTCCTCTCCTCCCACCCTCTGCTCTCTTCCTCTACCTAACCCGCACCGCTCCTCCCACCCTCTGCTCTCTTCCTCTACCTAACCCGCTCCTCTCCTCCCACCCTCTGCTCTCTTCCTCTACCTAACCCGCTCCTCTCCTCCCACCCTCTGCTCTCTTCCTCTACCTAACCCGCTCCTCTCCTCCCACCCTCTGCTCTCTTCCTCTACCTAACCCGCTCCTCTCCTCCCACCCTCTGCTCTCTTCCTCTACCTAACCCGCTCCTCTCCTCCCACCCTCTGCTCTCTTCCTCTACCTAACCCGCTCCTCTCCTCCCTCCCACCCTCTGCTCTCTTCCTCTACCTAACCCGCTCCTCTCCTCCCACCCTCTCCTCTCTTCCTCTACCTAACTCGCTCCTCTCCTCCTACCCTCTGCTCCCTTCCTCTACCTAACCTGCACCTCTCCTCCCACCCTCTGCTCCCTTCCTCTACCTAACCTGCACCTCTCCTCCCACCCTCTGCTCCCTTCCTCTACCTAACCCGCTCCTCTCCTCCCACCCTCTGCTCCCTTCCTCTACCTAACCCGCTCCTCTCCTCCCACCCTCTGCTCTCTTCCTCTACCTAACCCGCTCCTCTCCTCCCACCCTCTGCTCTCTTCCTCTACCTAACCCGCTCCTCTCCTCCCACCCTCTGCTCTCTTCCTCTACCTAACCCGCTCCTCTCCTCCCACCCTCTGCTCTCTTCCTCTACCTAACCCGCACCTCTCCTCCCACCCTCTGCTCCCTTCCTCTACCTAACCCGCTCCTCTCCTCCCACCCTCTGCTCCCTTCCTCTACCTAACCCGCTCCTCTCCTCCCACCCTCTGCTCCCTTCCTCTACCTAACCCGCTCCTCTCCTCCCACCCTCTGCTCTCTTCCTCTACCTAACCCGCTCCTCTCCTCCCACCCTCTGCTCCCTTCCTCTACCTAACCCGCTCCTCTCCTCCCACCCTCTGCTCTCTTCCTCTACCTAACCCGCTCCTCTCCTCCCACCCTCTGCTCTCTTCCTCTACCTAACCCGCTCCTCTCCTCCTACCCTCTGCTCTCTTCCTCTACCTAACCCGCTCCTCTCCTCCTACCCTCTGCTCTCTTCCTCCGTCCTCTCATTTTGTAGCACCAACTCCTTTTCTCTTCTATCACCCCCTCCTCCTCCCTCCTCCCTCTCCCCCTTTCCCCCTCTCCTCCCTCTTCCTCTGTGTGAGTTACTCATGCAGCATCTGATAAAGTGCTCGATACTAACACAATCTGCAGCTGACCCAAGTGATGTCACTAAAGGACGGGGCCAGTAAGTGTCCCCTATAATGTTACCTAATGCCGGACTCATCAATCATCATTTAGCTGTGTGTGCCTGTGTGTGTGTGTGGCTGTGTGCTGTGTGTGTGTGTTAGCCCAGGACAACCCAGTACTCCCTGCATGCCCTTTGAGCAACACACACACCTACACGCACACACACAGAGACAGAGCGTGAGCTCCCTCTCCACCCTCTGCCAGCCTCTCAACCAGTCCTGCCTGGAGGCAGACAGTCATTCACTTCTCATCACATACAAACACACGCATACCCACACTCACAATCACACACCATTACATCACTGTACACATACTATAGTGTGCAAGTAGACCCTCAAGCCTGAACACACCAAGACATGGTTATAGATATGACATTATGGGGGAGGGGGGGGGGGTTCTACAGTGTTATTGGGGGCAGGACAAGGGGTATGGGGTAGGAACACACTTGACCTTTTCAGCAGGAGTGACAGAGCTGGGGGGGGGGGGGTTAGCGGCGAGCAGAGGTGACCTTTCACTAAGCTCTTCTCTATTCTACTCCTCTCTTCTCTCCCTCTGCTCTCCTCCTCTTGTCTACTGCCTGGTCAGCTACATCTACATCAGCCCAGCACACAGGGAGGAGGGAGATTGGGGAGGACAGGCACAGAGAGGAGGAGGGAGGTGGAGGGGGGGCCAGATAGGAGGAGGGAGGTGGAGGGGGGACAGATAGGTGGAGAGGGGGACAGATAAGAGGAGGGAGGTGGAGGGGGGGACAGATAGGAGGAGGGAGGTGGAGGGGGGGACAGATAGGAGGAGGGAGGTGGAGGGGGGGACAGATAGGAGGAGGGAGGTGGAGGGGGGAACAGATAGGAGGAGGGAGGTGGAGGGGGGGCCAGATGGGAGGTGGAGGGGGGCCAGATAGGTGGAGAGGGGGACAGATAAGAGGAGGGAGGTGGAGAGGGGGACAGATAGGAGGAGGGAGGTGGAGGGGGGGCCAGATAGGAGGAGGGGAGGTGGAGGGGGGAACAGATAGGAGGAGGGAGGTGGAGGGGGGAACAGATAGGAGGAGGGAGGTGGAGGGGGGGCCAGATAGGAGGAGGGAGGTGGAGGGGGTACAGATAGGTGGAGAGGGGGACAGATAAGAGGAGAGAGGTGGAGAGGGGGACAGATAGGAGGAGGGAGGTGGAGGGGGGTGACAGATAGGAGGAGGGAGGTGGAGGGGGGGACAGATAGGAGGAGGGAGGTGGAGGGGGGAACAGATAGGAGGAGGGAGGTGGAGGGGGGAACAGATAGGAGGAGGGAGGGGGAGGGGGGGACAGATAGGAGGAGGGAGGTGGAGGGGGGACAGATAGGAGGAGGGAGGTGGAGGGGGGGACAGATAGGAGGAGGGAGGTGGAGGGGGGACAGATAGGAGGAGGGAGGTGGAGGGGGAACAGATAGGAGGAGGGAGGTGGAGGGGGGAACAGATAGGAGGAGGGAGGTGGAGGGGGGACAGATAGGAGGAGGGAGGTGGAGGGGGGAACAGATAGGAGGAGGGAGGTGGAGGGGGGAACAGATAGGAGGAGGGAGGTGGAGGGGGGGACAGATAGGAGGAGGGAGGGGGAGGGGGGACAGATAGGAGGAGGGAGGGGGGGGCACAGTGTTCTTATCCTCTTATCTTGTAGATATTAGTATACATGCGGAATCCGTGGATGGATACCTAGAGAATCATCATCTTTACTCTCCATCTCTGTCCTCAGTCACCCTGCTGGTAGACAGTGTTTCAGATCTCACTATATCGTTCTTCCTTTTCTGCTTCCCTCTTACTTTACCTTTTATTTTATTTCCATCTCTCTCTCTCTTGCTCTCTCTCCGTCCCTCCGCCACCCTCCCTCCAGTTCCCATCTTTGCATGTGCCTGATTCAATCGTGGTGACATGCCCCGTGGCTAGTTCAGCTCCCTCTGTGTTCGTCTCTGTCTGTGTGCTCTCTGTCTGTTAGCTCCACTCTGTTGGTAGAGGCTGTTATTGTCCTGTGGGAGGGAGAGTGTAAAGTCCTGCATCATGTCTCTGTACAAATCAGCTGCAAGAGTTGTAGTGTGTAGCCACTGGGTTGACAATAAGAACAATAATAACATAAGCACTATATATTTACCATAGTGATGTAACACAACAGTGATACTGTCTATCATAGTGATGTAACACAACAGTAATGCTGTCTATCATAGTGATGTAACACAACAGTACCACTGTCTACCATAGTGATGTAACACAACAGTGATACTGTCTATCATAGTGATGTAACACAACAGTAATACTGTCTACTATAGTGATGTAACAACAGTAACACTGTGTGCTATTGTGATGTAACTCAGCAGTAACAATGTCTACCATAGTGATGTAACACAACAGTAACACTGCTTACCATAGTGATGTAACACAACACAACAGTAACACTGTCTACCATAGTGATGTAACACTGTCTACCATAGTGATGTAACACATTATTAACACTGTCTACCATAGTGATGTAACACAACAGTAACAATGTCTACCATAGTGATGTAACACAACAGTAACAATGTCTACCATAGTGATGTAACACTGTCTACCATAGTGATGTGATGTAACACTGTCTACCATAGTTATGTAACACAACAGTAACACTGTCTACCATAGTGATGTAACACAACAGTAACACTATTTACCATAATGATCTAGCAGAACTGTAACACTGTATACCGTAGTGATGTAACACAACAGTAACACTATTTACCATAATGATCTAACAGAACTGTAACACTGTATACCGTAGTGATGTAACAGAACTGTAACACTGTATACCGTAGTGATGTAACAGAACTGTAACACTGTATACCATAGTGATGTAACAGAACTGTAACACTGTATACCGTAGTGATGTAACAGAACTGTAACACTGTATACCGTAGTGATGTAACACAACAGTAACACTATTTACCATAATGATCTAACAGAACTGTAACACTGTATACCGTAGTGATGTAACAGAACTGTAACACTGTATACCATAGTGATCTAACAGAACTGTAACACTGTATACCGTAGTGATGTAACAGAACTGTAACGCTGTATACCGTAGTGATGTAACAGAACTGTAACACTGTATACCATAGTGATGTAACAGAACTGTAACACTGTATACCGTAGTGATGTAACAGAACTGTAACACTGTATACCGTAGTGATGTAACAGAACAGTAACACTGTATACCGTAGTGATCTAACAGAACTGTAACACTGTATACCATAGTGATCTAACAGAACTGTAACACTGTATACCATAGTGATGTAACAGAACTGTAACACTGTATACCGTAGTGATGTAACAGAACTGTAACACTGTATACCGTAGTGATCTAACATAACTGTAACACTGTATACCGTAGTGATGTAACAGAACTGTAACACTGTATACCGTAGTGATGTAACAGAACTGTAACGCTGTATACCGTAGTGATGTAACAGAACTGTAACACTGTATGCCGTAGTGATGTAACAGAACTGTAACACTGTATACCATAGTGATCTAACAGAACTGTAACACTGTATACCATAGTGATCTAACAGAACTGTAACGCTGTATACCATAGTGATCTAACAGAACTGTAACACTGTATACCATAGTGATGTAACAGAACTGTAACACTGTATACCGTAGTGATGTAACAGAACTGTAACACTGTATACCGTAGTGATCTAACAGAACTGTAACACTGTATACCATAGTGATGTAACAGAACTGTAACACTGTATACCGTAGTGATGTAACAGAACTGTAACACTGTATCCCATAGTGATCTAACAGAACTGTAACACTGTATACCATAGTGATCTAACAGAACTGTAACACTGTATACCATAGTGATCTAACAGAACTGTAACACTGTATACCGTAGTGATGTAACAGAACTGTAACACTGTATACCATAGTGATCTAACAGAACTGTAACACTGTATACCATAGTGATGTAACAGAACTGTAACACTGTATACCATAGGGGCCAGTGTAAGACTACAGGAATGCTGTAGTTATCTTTACTTTGATATCTTATCTAAAACACACCCAAGAAATACATTTTCCTCTCTGTACACACACACACGGCTTACGGTAAAGTGGATCTCCATATGTTTTGAACAGCTCCATGAGAAAGATGGCTAGTCATTGTTTTTAATAGACAGAGAAGAAACATGATACCTGGCTGATATCAGGCTGGAGGCATTAAGCCGGCTCTCCTGAGGCTCATCCTGTTTATTAAGCTGCGTCCCAAATAGCACCCTATTCCCTATCTAGCTAGTGCACTACTTTTGATGAGAGCCCTGGTCAAATATATAGGACTATATAGGGACGTGGATTGTATCACAGTCTGGCTGGAGAGAGAATAGCTGCTATCAAAACTCAGGAGTCTAATATCACTGAATGCTTTAGGTTCAATAGTAGTGTTCCTCCCTGTTTTACCACAACTAGTGCAGTGGGGTTTATGTGTTGTGTAGTGCAGTGATGTTGTATGTACAGTAACATAGACTGTGTGTGTAGTGTAACGCGTGTTGGGTTGTGTGGTGTGTGTTATTTTTTCCCTTGTATGTATTGTTGTGTGTGTACATTGTGTTTTCATGCTGCTGGCTGCCTTTTTCCTCTACTCACCCTGTGTGTGTATGTGTGTGCGTGTGTCTGTTACAGTATGTGTACTGTGTGTGTTTTCATGCTGCCGGGTGCCTTTCCCCTCTAACCCTGCCTGTGTGTCTGTGTGTTCTGACAGGCCCTGGAAAGTGAGTTCGTGTCGTGTCAGCTGCATCAGTGGGTTGACCTTATTTTCGGCTACAAGCAGCGCGGGCCCGAGGCGGTGCGCGCCCTCAATGTCTTTCACCACCTGACCTACGAGGGTTCCGTCAGCCTGGACAGCATCACTGACCCCGCCCTCAGAGAGGTACGCCTTGACACGACACGCTACGATACGCACGTCACTGTCACCATGGACACCAAACCCCACCCCTCCCATCTACCCAGCTCCAACATAGATAGATAGTGCTGCTTCTGTCTGGGTTCAGTTCAGTTCATTTATTTGGTATTTCACAGGAATTTGTCTTTGTTAAACCATAATCATTTACAGACAACAGGACGTAGATGACAACAACCACATAAAACACATATAGAGTACACACAGATATGGGTTTACAGTATAGTTGTTGCAAATACATGATCAATACAGTACAAAGTCAAGGGTAGCTTTATTTACTATCTGTCATTCACTCCATTTACAATTGACATTATTCTTTACTACTCCTATATTACTGCAGACCCTCACGCTCACACGCTCACTCGCTCACTTGCTCACTCACTCACACCCAGGTCAATGAATGTTAGTCTGAAGTGTTGTTTGATATAAATCATCAAGGGGTCATCTAGTGAATAGACATGGGAGTGAATCCTCTCATTTACATTTAATTAATTGACTAGCTCTGAACTGTTCTCTGAGCGACAGGAAGCTGTGAATAGCTTAATTGCAGAGAGAGAGCGAGAGAGAGAGAGGGGAGGAGGTAGAGGGGGAGGAAGAGAGAAACCGAGGTAGAGCGAGATGGGCGTAGAGAGAGAGAGGGAGGTAGAGAAAGAGAGGGATGTAGAAAGAGGGAGGTAGAGAGCGTGAGGAAGAGGAGGTAGAACAAGAGGGAGGTAGAGAGGGAGAGGAGGAGGTAGAGAGAGGGTGGTAGAAAGAGAGGGCGGTAGAGAGAGAGGAAGTTAGAGAGAGAGAGCAGGAGAGCGAGGGAGAGGGAGGAAGAGAGAGAGAGGGAGGAAGAGAGAGAGAGGGTGGTAGAGAGAGAGGGAGGTAGAAAGAAGTAGCGCGAGGGAGGTAGAGAGGGAGGTATAGAGAGAGACAGGGAGGTTGAGAGGTAGAGAGAGGGAGAGAGAGAAGGAGGGAAAGAGTGAGGGAGAGGGGTAGGTAGAAGGAGAGGGAGGAGGAGGTAGAGAGAGGGCGGAAGAAAGAGTGGGAGGTAGAGAAAGAGAGCGAGAGGAGGTAGAGAGAGGAAGGTAGAGAAAGAGAAAGCAGGAGAGCGAGGGAGAGGAGGGAGGGAGGAGAGGTTCGTATAGATAGGGAATGCAAGGGAGAGGGAGATAGATAGGTCAAAAGGAGGAGGAGGAGAGCAGAGACTACAGTACAGCAGTAGCAGCTGGCATGCAGCAGCAGTGTGGTGTTTTCAGTGTGATCTCCTCTCCCTGTGATATCCACCATCTGCCGTCTGCAAAACAACTCATTTATATCCCGTCACTTCCCGGGCCGCCTTTATCTATCAAGTGACCACTATGCAAATCACTCAGCTGCCTAATTACCAAACAATATGGACAACGGCTTTGGTTTTCATTATTTCCTCTCATGCTTTTTCAGACAATGGCAATTATTGGAGTCATCTGGCTGTGAGGTTTTGGAAGCTGTCTGTCTGCCACCCTGCGAGGCGATAGTGTTAGGATGGGAGCTGACTGTGTAGCTCCATACTGCCTAATGGTGGTGACCAGTTGATGTTGTCTCCTTTCTGACATGTGTCTGTGTGTGTTGGAGGGAGGACTTAGCTCAGCTAAATGCAACAGATATGATAAGTACTAATGAAGGTATGCCTGAATACCTCAAGTCCTTCGTCAGATCCTCTTATTCTTACTCCATAGCAGGTGAATAATTACTGCCTGTCATTTACTCAGAGACAGAAACCTAAGGTCAAGTCTGCAAAACAACAAATTCATCTGTGCGAGATAATATGTAGCTCAAGGAAGAAAGTTTCAATGCTTCAGACAACAGACCTTCTATCTCAAGCACTACAATTAACGATAGATATAAACCTGCATCCCACATGGCACTCTATTCCCTATACAGTGCAGTACTTTTGAGCAGAGCCCTATGGAAAAAGGCTGTCTTTTGGGACGCATCCCAAGGATAGATTTGGCTGATAATGGTGGAAGTGGTGGGATCTTGTGTATTGGTGGAAATAAGGTGGCAGCGGTGGGATCCAGGTGTGGAGCTGCTCCCAGTCAAAGGATCCCAACATGGTCTTATTTCAGCTGACCCATCAGCCAGTCAGCCTTTCAGCCAGCCAGCCAGTCAGCCAGCCTATCAGTTAGTCAGCCAGCCAGCCTATCAGTTAGTCAGTCAGCCAGCCTATCGGTTAGTCAGCCAGCCAGCCTATCGGTTAGTCAGCTAGCCAGCCTATCGGTTAGTCAGCCAGCCAGCCTATCAGTTAGTCAGCCAGCCAGCCTATCGGTTAGTCAGCCAGCCAGCCTATCAGTTAGTCAGCCAGCCAGCCTATCAGTTAGTCAGCCAGCCAGCCTATCAGTTAGTCAGTCAGTCAGCCAGCCTATCGGTTAGTCAGCCAGCCAGCCTATCAGTTAGTCAGCCAGCCAGCCTATCAGTTAGTCAGCCAGCCAGCCTATCGGTTAGTCAGTCAGCCAGCCTATCAGTTAGTCAGCCAGCCAGCCTATCAGTTAGTCAGCCAGCCAGCCTATCAGTTAGTCAGCCAGCCAGCCTATCAGTTAGTCAGTCAGCCAGCCTATCGGTTAGTCAGCCAGCCAGCCTATCGGTTAGTCAGTCAGCCAGCCTATCGGTTAGTCAGCCAGCCAGCCTATCGGTTAGTCAGCCAGCCAGCCTATCGGTTAGTCAGCCAGCCAGCCTATCAGTTAGTCAGCCAGCCAGCCTATCGGTTAGTCAGTCAGCCAGCCTATCAGTTAGTCAGCCAGCCAGCCTATCAGTTAGTCAGCCAGCCAGCCTATCAGTTAGTCAGCCAGCCAGCCTATCAGTTAGTCAGCCAGCCAGCCTATCAGTTAGTCAGTCAGCCAGCCTATCAGTTAGTCAGCCAGCCAGCCTATCAGTTAGTCAGCCAGCCAGCCTATCAGTTAGTCAGTCAGCCAGCCTATCAGTTAGTCAGTCAGCCAGCCTATCAGTTAGTCAGCCAGCCAGCCTATCAGTTAGTCAGCCAGCCAGCCTATCAGTTAGTCAGTCAGCCAGCCTATCAGTTAGTCAGTCAGCCAGCCTATCAGTTAGTCAGTCAGCCAGCCTATCAGTTAGTCAGTCAGCCAGCCTATCAGTTAGTCAGTCAGCCAGCCTATCAGTTAGTCAGTCAGCCAGCCTATCAGTTAGTCAGTCAGCCAGCCTATCAGTTAGTTAGTCAGTCAGCCAGCCTATCAGTTAGTCAGTCAGCCAGCCAGCCTATCAGTTAGTCAGTCAGCCAGCCAGCCTATCAGTTAGTCAGTCAGCCAGCCAATCTGAGTGGATGTGCTGAATGGCTCCATAACATTCTGAGATGTGCTGATTGGTTCCAGAACTTTCTGAGATGTGCTGATTGGTTCCAGAACTTTCTGGGATGTGTTGTTTGGCTCCAGAACATTTTAGGATGTGTTGATTGGCTTCAGGCAGGTTCTGGTTCATACCTGTCTGACAGGTGCAACCGCAGGTCTGACATTAACCACTGCAATTATGGCATTAAAATGTCAAGGAATTACAAAGTCAGAATGAGAGATAATCATTCCTCTGACTAGGTGTCAGATTAGACTGGCTGATGGCGGCTGCTGTTACATGCGTCCGGGCCACCCGGGCCGTTGTTGGCTAAGACAGGCGTCCGGGCCGTGGTTGGCTGAGGGCACAGTGACAGGTCTACTGGGCGCGCTGCTGGAACAGCAGTCCTACTCCAGCCTTGATGTCGATCCTGACAGCCTTCTCATATGGAAAACATGACAGCAGCCCTCTGATACAGACCCTGCTGTATCACTCAGACACAAACAGACAAATTATTCATCAGTGAGGCTGTTCTCCTGCAGACAGCCAGTCACACAGCCTCCAGTTAGAAGGCCCATTACTGCCTATTGAAGGGACAAACAACATGGGGGGGGGGGGGGGGGGGGGGGGGGGTGCTAACCCAATGAGGTGTCCTTGTGATGACAGAAGCTTTGAAGCTGCTTTCATTATGCTTACCGCAGTCACCTAGCCGTAGTAGCAGCTCTGGCATGCTGGTGTTTAAATAGTTGACCTCAGCTATAAGAAGATCCCTTGATAAGCTATACATAACTTAAAAGACACAGATTCCTGGTGATGGTAGCTGTGGTTGTGACAACATTGTTAGAGACAAGGCGGTGTACTTCTACATACAGTAGTTCACATGTCAACTCAGAGACGGTCATTCACAGAGACACTTCAGGCTAACCTCTGTCTGTGGGGAAAGGATTACCTACAGCCAATCCACACTGGCTCATCTCACAGTCACTTACATTGTTCCAACGACATAACATGTTAACTTCATAACCTCACAACAAGGTTTTAATAGTGTAAGAATGGATGGAATTCAAAACATATCTTTTGGCTTTGTGTGGGTGCGGGTAGTGCCTTGGTTAAAGTTTCTTATAGATCCTTTAGAATGTAATTATATGATAATTAAGAACTACAAGTCATCACACTTCCAAAGGAAAACTCTGATCTCAACTACACATAAAAACACAATCTATTCATATGACCCATCTGTGTTAATTTGGTGTGTGGAGCATTCATTCGATGTGGGTGAAAGGTGATGCATACCTGACGAACAGGAGTTCGTTAGTTCCTACTTCCCAGGTACAATGAGTCAGTACTATACCACGCATTATACCTGTCTGTCTGTTGTCCATCCCCCTGCCCACCCGTCCATCCATCTGTCTGCCCCCCAGGCCAGGTGATAGCTGCTGATACACCTGTGTGTTCATCCAGGCAGGGTAGTTGATGCTGGGAGCTACAGCAGCAGATAGTTACGCAATACGTGCCACTTATCAGCCAAAAGACAAGCAGGGCCTTAAAGCAGGCGGTCCGTAAATGAATGAACTGCCTGTTAAGTCTTCGAGATGGCTGTTGAGATACAGGTGACTTTCTGACACACCGACCGCAGAGAGGATTAGCGCTATTGGCATGTTGTTGTGATGGTCGGGAGAAAACATGCACTTCAGATAACCTTCAATCACTCTGCTCTCTCTCTCTCTCTCTCTCTGCTCTCTGCTCTCTCTCTCTCTCTGCTTTCTCTCTGCTCTCTGTCTCTCTGTCTCTGCTCTCTCTCTCTCTCTGCTCTCTCTCTGTCTGCTCTCTGTCTCTCTCTCTGCTCTCGCTCTGCACTCTCTGCTCCCTCTCTCTCTCTCTCTGCTCTTTTCTCTCCCTCTCTCTCTCTGCTCACACTCTTTCTTTGCCTATAGAAATATAGCAGTTGTACACGGTCAAAGTTTTCCGGGAGAACCAAAATAATTATTCCATACATTTTTCTGATGTCTTCCATATGGCCCTCTGGTTCTTTCTGATCTCTGGATCAGATTTCGCTATGTGAATAGACGTGGTGACCCTGACCCCAGCCCTCACCTAAAATAGCTATAATGGGACTAGGTTATTACTTGACGGACTGCGTAGTAAAGAATCACTGACTGATAATGGTTGCCAAATGTGCTTGCCGCTCGACGACTCATGGGAAACATCCACTGGTGTCCTACAATGTTCAACTGACCAGGGGGCTTCACCTCTCTGGTGCAATGCATGATGGGAAGTGACCTGGGGATTGTGGGTAGATGGTCCTGGCTAAGAATCACCTTCTACCCAGAACACATTGCTCCCACTATGGCATGTGGTTGCCAATGGAAGCTGTAGATACTGAGTGGTGTGTACTGTCTAGTACTGTGTGTGAGTGCATGTGTGTGCATTTGCTCTCTGCCTTTGTTCCAGGCCCAATAACATGGACGTGGGGCCTGCTGCAGTCCTAGCATCATGTCAGTCCAGGTTAGCGTCAGTGTGGGGGGTCCCGGGATGGGAATGGTTAACTGAAGCATGTTAATAGGGAAAGGGTTGTCTCTTCCATGCTAACACTTGGATGACTCTGCAGGCTGAGAGGGGAGGAAATGGGGAGAAAGGGGGGAGGGGGAGGGGGAGGACCTAGGCGAATTGTCAGTGCACCCCTCTCGTCCCTCTACGCCCCTCCTTGGAGGCACGGCTGAGTTAGGATTTGCTTGCAATGTCAACTAACGCATTGACCCATCACTTTGATGATTATTGATAGTGACAGCAGTATCTCTCTTTTTCTCTCCTCTTTCTCTCTCATCTCTTTCCTCTCTCTGTCTCCCTCTCTCTCTGTTCATTCTCTCCTCCCCTTCTCCTCCCCCTTTCTCTGTCTCTGTCTCTGTCTACCCTCTCCCCTGCTCCCCCCCTCTCTATCGCTGTCTCTCCCCTGCTCCCCCCCTCTCTATCACTGTCTCTCCCCTTCTCTCCCCCTCTATATTGCTGTCTCTCCCCTGCTCTCCCCATCTCTATCACTGTCTCTCCCCTTCTCTCCCCCTCTATATTGCTGTCTCTCCCCTGCTCTCCCCATCTCTATCACTGTCTCTCCCCTTCTCTCCCCCTCTATATGGCTGTCTCTCCCCTGCTCCCCCCTCTCTATCGCTGTCTCTCCCCTTCTCTCCCCCTCTATATTGCTGTCTCTCCCCTGCTCTCCCCATCTCTATCACTGTCTCTCCCCTTCTCTCCCCCTCTATATTGCTGTCTCTCCCCTGCTCTCCCCCTCTATATTGCTGTCTCTCCCCTGCTCTCCCCATCTCTATCACTGTCTCTCCCCTTCTCTCCCCCTCTATATTGCTGTCTCTCCCCTGCTCTCCCCATCTCTATCACTGTCTCTCCCCTTCTCTCCCCCTCTATATTGCTGTCTCTCCCTTGCTCTCCCCCTCTATATTGCTGTCTCTCCCCTGCTCCCCCCTCTCTATCGCTGTCTCTCCCCTGCTCTCTCCCTCTCTATCGCTGTCTCTCCCCTGCTCTCCCCATCTCTATCGCTGTCTCTCCCCTGCTCTCCCCCTCTATATTGCTGTCTCTCCTGCTCTCCCCCTCTCTCTCCCTCTCTATTGCTGTCTCTCCCCTGCTCTCCCCCCTCTCTATCGCTGTCTCTCCCCTGCTCTCCCCCTCTCTATCGCTGTCTCTCCCCTGCTCTCCCCCTCTCTATCGCTGTCTCTCCCCTGCTCTCCCCCTCTATATTGCTGTCTCTCCTGCTCTCCCCCTCTCTCTCCCTCTCTATCGCTGTCTCTCCCCTGCTCTCCCCATCTCTATCGCTGTCTCTCCCCTTCTCTCCCCCTCTATATTGCTGTCTCTCCTGCTCTCCCCCTCTCTCTCCCTCTCTATCCTCCCGCTCTCCTCAGGCGATGGAGCAGCAGATTCTGATTGTTGGACAGACTCCGTCTCAGTTGCTCATCGAGCCACATCCTCCTCGCAGCTCGGCCATGCACCTGGTGAGAAACACAGCATGCTGGAAAAATTGTTTCCACTGCGTCTCTGTCTATCTGTGTGTGTGTGTGCGTGCATGCGTGTGTGTCCATGCAAGTGTGTCTCTGCATTCATGTGTGTGTGTTTGTATGGTGTGTTTTTGGTGTGTGTGGTAGTCCCACCTCTCCATGGTGGGAGAGAGAAGATGTTGTCAGTAGGTTTCTCTATGCTCTCTTTTCTACCATGTTCTCCACTCCTTGTACCCACTCCACATTTCAACTCTCATGCATGTCTGTATTCAAGCAGGCTGCAAGAACCAGGACTAAAAAGTAGAAATCTGCAATGAAAGCATCAGAAGTCCACACAGACTATACATTTACATTTGACAAGCATTTTCATCATTAAATATCAAAACCATAACAATACCAACGCCTTACTCAGTACCAGAACAGAACTGCTACCAACAGACGTCCCGTTGAATGTGTCTGTTGTGTAGAGCAGAGGAAAGTGTGCCCCCTACTGGCCCAGTTCTACCACAGCAGTCAGCTGCTGTCTGAGGTGTTGTTGGTTTAGCCCTTTTTGCTATCCCCATACAGTCAACTAAACTGAGAGCCACGTTTTCGTAGTGCAAAAGAATTGTGCAAAGTGCAACAATTTTCAAAATTATTTAGCACTAGGAAAATGTTGCCCTGACTGTGTTTGCAAGTGAAGATACATGCATATGGATGGAGAACCCTATGTCCCTGATGTTTCATGTACTAACCATCTGACATATAAAACAGCTCCATCTCATGTTTCTAACCCCTGTCTGTCTTTCTGTGTGTCTGCCTGTATGTCTATATGTACAGCATGGCTCTTCTCCCTTTTTCCTCCCTACCTCCTCTCCCCGCTTCCTCCTCCCTTCTCCTCCCTACCCCTCCCTTTCTCCTCCCTCCTGTCCTCCTCCTCCCTCCTGTCCTCCTCTTCCCTTTCCTCCTACTCCCCACTCCCATCCTCTTCCTCCTCCCTCCCTCCCCTCCCCTTCTCTACTTTTCCTCTTCCCCCTCCTCCTCCCTCCTGTCCTCCTCCCTCTCCTCTCCTCTCCTCTCCTCTCCTCTCCTCTCCTCTCCTCTCCTCCCTCCTCCCTCATGTACATGCAGCTCCTCTGTGTCTGAACCCTGTTTTACCTCCACACTAATTACCTCTCTCCATTCTGTCCCCTTCTCTCTCATCCTCCTCCATCCCTCCATCCTCCACCCTCCACACTCCTTGTCTTCTTCTCTCTTCTACTCAATAGTGTTTCCTTCCCCAGAGTCCTCTGATGTTTAAGGACCAGATGCAGCAGGATGTGATCATGGTGTTGAAGTTTCCCTCCAACTCCCCCGTGACACACGTAGCAGCCAACACCCTGCCACACCTCTCTGTCCCTGCCGCTGTCACTGTCACCTGTAGCCGACTGTTCGCTGTCAACCGCTGGCACAACACCGTCGGTGAGTGGACTACACACACACAGAGGCCAGAAAACACAGGCCAGAACACACATACACACACACTCTCCCAGGCCAGAACACACATGCTCTTGTAAAACTAATTGCGTGTTCCACCACATGTGCTACCTACCACAGCAGTGGCCCTGTAAAACCCCTCCATACCAACC